>NW_014554282.1:41958-66836 GCF_001313825.1 Dinoponera quadriceps
CATTTCAACGTTTCCAAGTATGTCTTGACCACTTTTGCAACATGGGGTCGAGCATTGTCATGCCGCAAAATCACTTTCTCGTGTCTCTCGGTCTAGTGCGGCCGCTTGTCTTTCAATGCTCGGCTCAAACGCATCAATTGAGTTTGATACCGATCGCCTGTGATTGTTTCAGTTGGTTTTAATAGCTCGTAATACACTACACCGAGCTGATTCTACCAAATACAGAGCATTACCTTGGAGCCATGAATTTTCGGTTTGGCCGTCGATGTGGAAGCATGGCCGGAAACTACCAATGATTTTCTGCGCTTGGGGTTATTGTAATGAACCCATTTTTCATCTCCAGTCACAATGCGATGCAGAAATCCTTTTCGTCTTTGCCTTTCAAGCAGCTGTTCACAAGCAAACAAACGCCGTTCAACATCTCTTGGCTTTAACTCGTACGGCACCCAATACCCTTGTTTTTAAATCATTCCCATGACTTTGAGGCGCTTCGAAATGACTTGTTGAGTCACTTCCAATGATTGTGCCAGTTCTTTCTGAGTTTGACACGAGTCTTCATCAAGTAATGCCTCCAATTCAGCATCTTCAAAAATCTTTCGTCTTCCACCGCTATGCCCGTTTTCGACGTGAAAATCACCGTTCGTGAAACGTTGAAACCACTCACGACACGTTCTTTCACTAATAGCGATCTCACCATAGGTATTTGAGAGCATTTGATAAGCCTCAGCCGCAGATTTCTTCATATTGAAGCAGAAAAGTAAAACCTCTCTCAAATGACAAGAATTCGGTTCGTAAACTGACATCTTCAATCGACGATAACTTTATGGTACAGATACAAATCGACTAATGTAACTATTAGGTTATGTTGACAGATGCCCAAGTTGATTGTATGACATTTATGATCTATTTACTTTCACTACTAAGTTCCACTAAAGCCATCTATAGGGAAACGGCGGGAGCAAAGTTGTTTACCTAATNTTATATTTCATTAAATATATTAATATATAATTCTTTACTTATTAATAAAATAGATAATTTCCGTATAATTATTAATTATATAATTATCAAGTAAGAATTTATAAATATATAAGTTCTTATTATTAATTATTATTTATATCAAATTTTGATTATTTATGGAATGTATAAATAATTTATAAATAAAGGAAAAGAAGAATGATTCTTGTAATAAACCATTAAAATTAGCAGACTTATTGATTATTAAGATTTTATAATATATCAATTAATTAATGTATTGGAGAATTTAAAAATATTGTAATCGTACAGGGTGGCCCATTTTAATCTAACCACTCACATAACTCACTGGGAATGGCCCAAATCAAAAAAAGTTTTGGAACAATAGTTTCCTACTTTTTGGGGGGAAATTGAGTAGAGACCTTGAATTTAACCTTAAGGTCGATTTTCAAGGTTATTTCAAGGTCAACTTCATTTTTTTTAATAGGAACCCCTATTTTTGACCCCAGATTCTTATAGTGCTTAAAATTCTGCGTTCAACCATATGAATTTTAATAGGGGTCAAATGTCATTTCAAGGTCATTTCAAGGTCAAAACGTCAAAATAACAGCATTTTTAAGTTTTTTTTAAGGTAAAGTATATTTTTCAGCCATATGCGTCATGCTAAAAGTCAAAGGTCATTTCACGGTCAAATAGTCGAAAAACTCCATTTTTTAAGGTTTTCTTTATTTAATTTTAGCTTCTGGTTGTGTGACATTTAAGATTTATCAATCTTAGTTGAAAAAAATTAGTCGTGACCTTAAACTTCACTCTGGAGCCAAAAGTCGAAGTTACTTCAAAGTTAAAGGTCAAAATAATGAAATTTTTAAGGTTTTTTTTCCAAAATCATCATAAGGATTACGAAGCGTGGTGTTGGTAGTTTTTGAGTCATAGAGAGAAGCGTTTACCTTAGATCTGATTGATTCTGATGGTTACTTTGACCTTTCGATTCAAAGGTCAATCTCATTTCAAGTTCAAAAAGTAAAAAAAAAAAATTATAAATAAATGCTGATTGTAAACATAATTTTGACTTCAATTGACGATATTGGTGAAATGGTGAAAATTTTTCTCCTGTCAGCGTTCCCCAGGAATAACGACTTTAACGTGGCAGTACTTTGTTTCCATCAGGGTGCTTGTTTATCGTGAGTCCTCTATTGAAATCAGCGATTTCAGCATTTAATTTGCTGCAACTAACATTATTTCAGAAATTTTAAATTTAAGTTAAAATTTGCGCCCTCTGCATTTAATTTACTGTAACTAATATTATTTCAGAAATTTTAAATCTAAGTTAAAATTTTTTAATATCAGTTTTATTAAAGTACAGAGAAAAACGAAGTAAAATAGTGCTCTTTAGGACTAATATTATTATTATGGCTGATTATTCTGCTAATCACATTATTGATATGGTGATGGTATTAGGCGAATTCCAGAACAATTACCGGGCAGCAGCACGGTGGTATGCTGAACGATTTCCTTTAAGGCGTCATCCCAGTCATGTGACGATACGTGCGTTAACTATTAGAGCTCGTGGTGGACACCTTAACCGTCAGCGCAGACGTCATGAATACGATGAAAATAATGCTCGCGTTTTGATAGTTTTAGCAGCTGTACATCTTGATTGTCAAATCAGCAGTCGCACAATTGAAATCAGTATTCTACAAAATACTGCTTTAAGAATTCTTAGAAATTTAAGATACCATGCATATCACATAACTTTGGTTCAAGAATTAAGACCAAACCATATTCAAATGCGAATTGAATTTTGCCACTGGGCTTTAGCAAGGATACAACAAAATCCTGACTTTTTCAGATATGTGCTTTTTTCTGATGAGGCTAAATTTTACAGTGATGGACAACTTAATAGGCATAATTGCCACTACTGGTCAGATGAAAATCCGCATTGGTACAGAGCTGTAGATCATCAGAATAGATGGAGCCTTATGGTGTGGTGTGGCATAATAAATGGCTACTTAGTTGGACCTTATTTTTTCGAGGGTAATGTTAATAGAAACAGTTATTTAAAATTGCTTCGAGATCGATTGCCAGGGCTGTTGGAAAATGTTGATTTAGCAACCAGAATAATAATGTGGTGGCAACAAGATGGTGCAGGACCTCACTTTGCACTAATTGTTCGTCAGTTTTTAAATGACCATTTTAATGCAAGATGAATCGGACGAGGAGGTCCAGTTAACTGGCCACCTCGCTCACCAGATTTAACTTCTACTGCTTTTTATTTATGGGGTTACATTAAAAATGCAGTATTTTCACAACAGCCCACAACTAGAGCAGACATGGAAAACCGTATTCGTCAAGCTTGTGAAGCGATTCCAAAAGAAACTTTATTAAGAACTGTGCCAAATTTTCATTGGCGATTGAATTTGTGCCTTGAAGCTAATGGTGGTAATTTTGAACATTTACTTCGTGGTTAACAGTTATAAAGGTAACAAAAAGTGAGTGGCAAGGGGACTCACGCTAAACAAGCCCATCGACTATTTGACAGTGAAATGATTTTTGACCCTTAGCATGACGTATATGGCTGAAAAATATACTTTACCTTAAAAAACCTTAAAAATGCTGTTATTTTGACGTTTTGACCTTGAAATGACCTTGAAATGACATTTGACCCCTGTTAAAATTCATATGGTTAAACGCAGAATTTCAAGCACTATCAGAATCTGGGGTCAAAAATAGGGGTTCCTATTAAAAAAAATGAAGTTAACCTTGAAATAAGCTTGAAAATCGACTTCAAGGTCAAATTCAAGGTCACCATTCAATTTCCTTCAAAAAACAGGAAACTTTTGTCCCAAAACTTTTTTTGATTTGGGTCATTCCCAGTGAGTTATTTGAGTGATTAGATTAAAATGGGCCGCCCTGTATATTAATGTGAAAAGCATTAAAATTTTTGAAATTTTAAGGAATAAAATTTAAATTTTTATATATGAGAAATATGAAAATATAAATAAATATATATAACTTATTCTATAAAAATAAACCTTTTTCAGGCATTTCATAGGATAAAATTAAAAGATTAAATTTTTATTTAGGGTATGAACATAAAAGCTTATTTAGCTTACATAATTAATAAAATATTTATTATTTATAATAATTAAAGTTTTAAATTTAAATAAAATTGAAAGCAAAATATAGAATAATCAAGAAATTTAATGAGTTTTTTTAATTTCATTGGTATCAATGGCATTGGCATTGTGCCATGTCAATCTAAAATTTTTTTTCTTTTTTTTCATCTTATTTTCATTTTTTCTTCGTCAATTGAAATTGGCCAATTGGCCAATTGGCCAATTGGCAAATTGGCTCCATCAATTGAAATTGGCCAAATTTGACCACTCTATGGAATTAGTCCCTTTAATCCATATGACATTCTTTTAATAAATACAATTATTCTTATTTCTTCTGGAATCTCTATTACTTGATCTCATCATTCTATAATTTATAAAAATTTATCTGAAAGATTAAAAAGCTTCTCAGTTACTATCATTATTGAATTTTATCTTATTTTCCTCTAAATCTTAGAATATTTTGGATCTTTCATTTCAATTTCTGATACAATCAATAGATCAATTCTTTTTTTAGCTACTGGCTTTCCCGGTTTTCTTGTAATTATTGGAAATTTATCTCTCTTTATTTGTTTTTTACGAATGTCTAATCTCCATTTTTTTTCTAAACGTCATTTCGGGTTTGAAGCAGGAGCTTGATATTAACATTTTGTTGATATTATCTGATTATTCTTATTTACAAGGGTGGGGTGAAAAGTTTACGGTCTGAAATAGAGATGGCGCCAGCAGGTCTAATTTTTGGCTTGTATTCTATAATACTATATCTTAATAGATAGTATATAAATTTTCAGGTAGATTGCTCTGTTTGTGTACATTTGAGAGCCGATTGAATAAGAAGCCTCGATTGTTTACGTGAAAATGGAAAAATCAGAGAAACGTGCGGTCATGAAATACTTCTATTTAAAAGGCCTAACACCATTACAAATTAAAGAAGAGCTGGATTCCACACTGAAAGACTCTTCTGTATCATATTCAACGGTTAAACAGTGGGTTTTTGAATTTAAGAAAGGTCGCACGAGCACTTCTGACGATCCACGTTCAGGACGCCCCGTTGAGGTCACAACTCCCGAAATGATTGAAAAAATTCATAAAATAGTGATGGAGGACCGCAGATTAAAAGTAAGTGAGATAGCTGAGGCTACTAGGATGTCAACTGAACGTGTGCGCAATATTTTACATGAACATTTGAGCATAAAGAAGCTCTGTGCTAGGTGGGTGCCGCGTTTGCTAACGTTCGATCAAAAATTCACCCGGAAAACTGTTTCAATCGAAAATTNCACGCTGTACAAGCGAAACCCCAGCGAAGTTTTGCGTCGATTTATAACTGTGGATGAAACTTGGCTTCACCACTACACTCCTGATACTAAACAACAGTCGAAGCAATAAATTGGACCAGGTGAACCAACCCCAAAGAAGGCAAAAACAATTTTATCGGCGAATAAGGTTATGGCGACTGTTTTTTGGGATGCAAAAGGAATTATTTTCATTGATTACCTGGAGAAGGGTAAAACCATCACTGGTCAATACTACGCAGAGTTATTGCAGCGTTTGAAGGACGAAATGAAAAATAAACGACCTCACTTGGCGAAGAAAAAAATCTTGTTTCACCATGACAATGCACCTGCCCATTCGTCGGTCGTTGCAATGGCTAAAATCAAGGAATTGAAGTTCGAATTGTCTCCCAACCAGCATATTCACCAGATTTAGCCCCCAGCGAATATCATTTGTTTTCTAATCCTAAAAAATGGCTCGGAGGTAAAAAATTTGAGACCAACGAGGAAGTCATCAATGCTGTAAATGAGTATTTTGAGGGACTTGACATATCGGATTATAAAAATGGTATCACTGCATTAGAGCACCGTTATGAAAAATGTATAAATCTTGATGGAGATTTTGTTGAAAAATAAAACGAAAAAAAAACAAAAAAAGTTGTTTTTCTTTATTAGGCGGGAAACTTTTCACCCCACACTCGTATTTCAATTTATTGATGAGGATAATAAACTATTTTTTCCTTGAGTTCTATAGCATATAATTCCATTACAATTAATTTCCAATTAATTAAATTAATTTTTTACTACAAATTATTTAAATTTTATTATTATTTTTACTTATAATTTTGAATATTTTTTTCTTTGTTAATTTTTCATTTTCAAAATTTTTGAAAGTCGAGAAAAAAACTTATCATTTGAATGTGGCTTTGATCTTATCTCTAATTCTTGAATTTCCTTTAGAATTCAATTTTATCGTATTAGACTTATATTCGTAATTTTTGATATTTAAATTTCTCTATCCCTCTAATCTGTCATTTTTAAAATNCTTGAAGCAATTCAAATTCTCTTTACTTAATATTATACAAATTAAAATTATTAAAATAATATATTATACAAATTGAGAAATTTTATATTTTATATTCATTGAATAATTTTCAAATTCTTTCAACATATTTAAAAATATGTTTTTCTATAAAATACCAATCAATTTTTTTTACTCAAATAAATATAATTCCTTAAAATTAAAATTAAATTAATTATATTCATATATAAATAATTTATAAATCATATTATTCTAAGGAAATATGACAAGTTATATAATTTTAATTCATTAAAAAAATCAGATATTTCAAAAATAAAACTCTTATAATTATAAAAATTTCAACTCTTATTTTTTTTGAAACTTTTAGAAACAACCTAAAATCATAAAAGAATAACACAGGCCCACAAAAAAAATTTTTTTTCTGCACGAGACAAGTGGTTAGGCTACTCTTATATATTTTGAGTCGCTGAATCCGAATCCAAGATCCGTTTAACCACATCACGTCAGGGTTTCTCATAACCTCAAAAAATAGGCCCAAAAAACCATTAATTTCTTACAACTTTAATCCCTTGATTCTTCAACACAAACCACAACTAGGCTAACCTACCTAACTCTAGGAACGAGTTATAATTTAAATTATAATTTTAAATTATAATTTTTACATATAAAAATTACATATAAAAATTACATATAAAAATTATAATTTTTACGTAAACGTCTGTATAATCTGAGTGAGATCTTCAGTCAACCTAGATTTTCCGTAGTTACAAGAAACGAAACGTGGTGTGAGATTCAATTGTTTCAAGAAAAATAAAAGCCTTAAGTTGCTGTTACCATGATCGGGTAGGTTAGCCTGCTTGTAGTTTAGGAGGGGTGGTTTCTAGGGGTTAGGTGGGTTAAGGGGTGGGTGGATAGGTGTGGTAGCCTACTTGTAGTGTGGAATTTCATCATTTTAAAAAACAAATTAAGAAACTAAACTCGTTTTTAGAGTTAGGTGGGTTAATCTGCTTGAAGTTTAGCAGTAGTGATTTCTAGAGGTTAGGAGGATTGGGGGTAGGTGGGGTAGACCGCTTGTGGTGTGGGATTCAATTATTCCGAGAAAAATGAAATACTAAACTCGTTTTTAGAGTTAGGTAGGTTAGTCTGGTTGTGGTTTGTGTTGAAGAATCAAGGGATTAAAGTTGTAAGAAATTAATGGTTTTTTGGGCCTATTTTTTGAGGTTATGAGAAACCCTGACGTGATGTGGTTAAACGGATCTTGGATTCGGATTCAGCGACTCAAAATATATAAGAGTAGCCTAACCACTTGTCTCGTGCAGAAAAAAAATTTTTTTTGTGGGCCTGTGTTATTCTTTTATGATTTTAGGTTGTTTCTAAAAGTTTCAAAAAAAATAAGAGTTGAAATTTTTATAATTATAAGAGTTTTATTTTTGAAATATCTGNTCTAATACATAAGAATAGCCTAGCCACTTGTCTCGTGCAGAAAAAATTTCTTTTTGTGGGCCTGTGTTATTTATAAGCCGCTTTCGATTTCCTTTAGGATATCTTCTATCTTATGTTTTTGCCTTACACTTTTAGAGGATCTATAATCCGTATTTTTTGTCGAACACGTTATCATTAGCCACTTTCGAGATCTGTTATTTTAAATAAATAATGTTCATCTCATTTGTTTTCGAAGGATACGCGTTTCATTTTTACGCTCTTCTACCCTCATATTTAGTGTTCGAAGCGGACGTCCTGCGGCACAAGCATCTCTTCGGAAACGACAGCGCCGCCGGGGATCGAATCCCCCAGCGCACATACTAATATCAACGGCATATCTAGAGAGACTTGGCAGGTCTAGCTTTCTAGGCCAATAGTTTGGGCGGGTCTCGAAAAACGCCCTGGCGACCGTATATTGGCAGCGAGATTCGAGACAACTCAACCCTTATGTGGTCTGTGCGGTTAGGACGGTTTAACATCGAATGAATCTATTTTTTTAGTGACATTCGGTCACACTACAACCTGACGATTCCATTATGGGCCATTGGTATAGGCTACAATTGATTCGTTTGAGCAGTGCATTATGAGAAAAATGGAATACAAGCAAAGACATGACAAAGTTATTCTTCTGTATGATAACGCTCGGCAGCATGTCGTAAAAAATTATTTTACGAAACGCTCAAATGGGATATTTTACCACACTCGCCGTATTCGCCGGACATTGCTCCTTTTGATTACTGGTTGTTTCGACGGATGCAGCACGAATTGACAGGTTACCGGTTCACTTCTTTCGCAGAAATCGAAAATTGCCTCCTAAATTGGATCGCCTGAAAAATCAAGACATTTTTTAGAGATGGAATTTGAAAATTGTCTGAGATGTGGGAAAAAGTATTAGCCAGCGATGGACAATGCTTTGATTGATCTGTTCATTCATTTTGTTCTGAAATAAATACATTTTTGACCACAAAATACGTACTGAACTAATTTGTACTCCCAATATAAATAACATTAAATAATAAATATTTCGTAACATTAACCCTTTTAGTGCCGGGAGCCGATATATCGGCTCCTGCTACACCGGCGAGAAGTGCCAGAGCCGATATATCGGCCCGCACCTTGTAGCGCTTTACTATTCGCATTGCGAGAGATCTCTATCAAAATAAATTTAAAATACGTTATAAATAGTCTAATTTCATTACGAGAGAATTAAAATAAATAATTTTTAAATATTGCTTTTCGTTTGGTTTTTATGAGCCTTTTACCAAATCCTAGTAAAATCGGCCGGTTATCTTCGCATAAGCACCTCTTTTTCGCCCGGCACTAAAAGGGTTAAGTCTACATTTGATTCAACAACACATGAATAAATATAATCGTTCAGTTTTCAATTTAAAATTTTGATTTTTAACAAAGTGAAACAAAATGAAAAATACGTCGGAGGGGCATAATATTACATATTCTTCTATAAATCGCGTTCCAATAAACTCCGAGTACCGGTTACATTACATCTAAATCATAGTTTCTCACTCCATAATGCACTATATCACATGTGTCATGGTGTACTTACATTGTTGAGTGAGAAATTATTAAGCGTACAAATGTATAACCCACATTTTTAGCTAAATGCGAGATTTATTTTAAAAGAAAGTAATACAAATATTTTATTCAAGGTATTCGACGTTGGTTTCTATAACTTTAAGATTTTCGGCAGCTGATGAGTTCCATCTCGGAAAAATTATGTGCCTTTGAACACGATAAGTCATCAAGCAATTTTTGAAACTCATTCATTGATCAAAAGTGAGAATCGGACATGTTGCATCGACCGGAACAAGTAATCGGATGAAGCAATGCCTAATGAATACGCTGGGTGCTGCAAGACGTCCCAGCCAGGATTCATTATGGTGTTTTTTGTTTTAGAAACAATGTATGGCCTGATGTTGTTATGCAACAATTTTAAGTGAAGTTTTCTTTTGCCAGTAAATGGACATTTCTGTTCCAATTCTTAACTGAAGCAAATTAATTAGCATTGGTAGCAATCCGCAGTAACTGTTTTACTTGGTTCTAACAGTTCATAATAGAGCGCGCCTTTAATATCCCACCAAATGCAGAGCAGAATCTTCTTTTCGAAGCGTTTGGGCTTTGCGATCAATATGTTGATGTTTCGCCGGGATTTACCCATGACTTTCTGCACTCCGGATTGTCATAAAGTATCTATTTTTCATCGTCCGTAATGATTTTCCACAAGAACGACTTTCGACGCTGTTTATTGAGAAGAGAAAGATATGCTGCCACTCGTTGATTTTTATTGGCTTCAGTGAGTTCATGCGGAACACATTTTCCTTCTTTTCGGATCTTATCCATCTTATACAGGCGTTTAGAAACGGTTTGCTGAGTTTCTCCCAACTTTTCTGCAAGTTTCTTTTGCGTTTGTGCCGAATTTTCAGCGAACAGTTGTTTCAAATTATCGTTGTCGCATTTTCAAGAGCCTCCAGGACGTTGTTTGTCGACCAAACTGAAATCAACAATTCTAAACCGCTTAACATAAAATACGCACACAACGAAATCAACGATTCTAAACCGCTTAACATAAAATACGCATATAACGTATGATGCAACACTTTTGCCGAGAAAAGCAAAAATCGATTCGCATGCCCTTGCAGCATTATTTTCTCGTTGAAATTCATAAAGAATACAGTGTCAAATATGCACCTTTTTTGTTGCCTCTACTGAGCTGATTATTTTTAAATATTATGTTGGGCCTTTTGCCATACTAAATGTCACTTTTAATGGCTACATGTCAACATTACATAACCGCAAAAGAACGGGAAAATCAATTGATTTTATAAGTAATTTCTTAGCCGTTTAGAAACATTTGGATTATTCAATTGTATGCATAGTAATTTAAATAACAAAATTTTTGTATTATTTACATGTTTTATGTCATTAAATTTTTTGAATAATTTGTAAAATAGATTATACTTGATATACGAGGGTGGTCCCAGAAATATCCGACCCAACAAAGAAAACACAAAAATTTTAGAAAAATATGTATTTATTTTTCAACATAATCTCCTTTCAGCTCTATACACTTTTCCCAGCGATGTTTAATAAGTTCGATACTCTTTTTATAATAAGAACTGTCTTGTTTCTCAAAATAGCCATTAACTGCCGACATCACTTCTTCATCGTTGGAAAATCTTTGAAGTGATGGACCCATGTTTCATCCATGGTTATGAAACGGCGCAAAAATTCTGCTTTGTTGCTGTGAAACTTCGCTAAACACTCAATTGAAACATCTTCACGACACTGTTTTTGCTCGAGTGTGAGCAAACGCGGCATCCATCTTGCACATAGCTTTCTCATGTCCAAATTTTCAGATAATATGCGATGTACCGCACTTTTTGAAACGACTACTATGTCTGCTAGCTCGCGCACTTTTAGTCGACGATCATCCAGTACCGCTTTGTAGATTTTCTTCACCATTTCTGGAGTCGTCACCTCATTTGGTCGACCACTGCGATGCTCGTCTTGGCAGCTCGTACGGCCTCGTTTAAACTCTGCTACCCAATATTTTACTGTTGTAAACGAAGGAGCAGACTCACCCAGAGTGGAATCCAGTTTAGCTTTTATATTGGTTGGACTGAGGCCTTTCAAATAAAAGTATTGTATCACATAACGATGACCAATTTTCTCCATTTTCACAAATTCACTAAAAACGTTCAGTATTGATGGCTGCCAAACAAATACTAAACAACGGTGGAATCTTCAAACTTGAAACATATGCTTTATAGATTGTGTACTTTCTAATACAGTGATATTTTTCAAACAACTACAGCCATCTTTAGGTCAGATCGGGTACTTCAGGGACCACCCTCCTACATATAATCTAACATAATGAATTTTATTTTTTATTATTGTAGATCAATTTGAGAGTTAATTTAAGGAATTGTTGTAACTAACTTTCAATATCATGTGAAAGAATCCCGTGCAAGAAAAAACCACAAGGATATGAGAAAATTACTGGTATACTATTGTATATTGTACATTGTAGACCTAACTTAAGAAGTGCAAAAATAACGATGCTGCTGACGTAAATTTGTCATAAGTATTTTAAATATCCTAAGTAATATGTTATATTTATTACACATATTCTCTCATTACATTTCTCTCTCTCTCTCTCTCTCTTATCTTCTTTTTCTCCTTCTTTTTCTTCTTCTTCTTCTTCCACATAGCATGAGTTCTACAAATATTTCTGAAGATTTCTTTTTTTTTGTAGCGAATTCTCCAGAAATTTATTTAGAAAAATATTAAATGAATGATCCAGAAAGTGTAGAAATGTTCAAGAAAATTTACAAGGTCCACCACCAAAATCCGAACAAAATTTAATTTGAATTTCTCGCCTAATTTGATTTTGGCGGTAGACCGTAGTTGATGTTCGGGCAAATCCGATATTTGTAGTAAGTGGCATAATCTCAAAATGCTCAAGCAGATATGATTGAGTGCGAAATATAATCGAAGATCGGCGATAATCGAAAGCATTCGCTCTAGGCGTTCGCGAACCAAAATTATTTGTTCTTCAGGTACCCGAGATCGACCTTCTGTGATGTTGCTGCTAAATATAATATTTGGGATAAAATTTCAGGCTTCTGTTCATATTTTAGGGGTCGTCTCGATTGAGAGTCATATCATGTCACTACATTTCTTTTGAAAAAAAGAAATCGTCACAAAAGACGTTAATTTACGCGATTTGACTAAAGTAGTGAAGCCGTAGATAAATACCGTGTCCGCCGGAAAGCCGTACGTCTTCCAGTAGGACGGCGCGCCGGACAACACATGCACTTAGTTCAAAACTGGCTGTCGGATAATGTGGACATATTTTGGTTTAAGGTATTCTGGCCTCCGAACAGTTTAGATTTAAATCTGTTAGACTACTACGTGTGGAGCGTCATTGAACGAGTGACCAATAAATCGAGACATCCTAACGTGACATCTCTCCTGGTCGCTATCAAAGCGACATTCACCAATATAGACAAAGACGCGTTGCAAAGAGTTTTAGGATGAGGATCAAAACAATCATAAAAGCAAAAGGGGGTCATATAAAATTATTTTACTCTGAAAGAATATGACTAGTAATATATAAAAAGTTTGTTTCTGTAATTTTTACATTTTGTCAAATAGAATTTTGTTTAACACTTTGCGGTCCGCGACCCACCCGAAGACGCTTGATTATGTTCGAACTTTTTGAAGGCATAATACGAAAGTAGCCGCACTTATTTGGTTGATTTACTTCTTATACAAATATTGATATCTAAAAAGCTATTGAACCTAGTGAGTTTAAAAAATTTTATCGTAAAGTTCATTTTTTCCTTTATTATTAAACACCATAAATTTTAACTTTTCTGTGAGAGCTTTATTTTCTAAAACCATCAAAACCATAACAATTTGGAACTAGAAAAAGTTAAACATAGATATAATCGATTTTTTTAGCACATAAATTATATCAGGAAGATTAATAAAAGAATAGAATAAATATTTTTCTTCTTGTTTACATATGCTTGCAAACATTGTTTTTTTCTCCGCGGATATATTAGGTAAACCGAAAAGTAATCAAAATTTTTTTTTGTTGGCGAAAAACATTTATTTATTAAAGAAATTCTACATTTTAATCAACAAAATAATTTCCATTATTTTTTAACACCTTTTGCCAGCGTATAGGCAGTTGTTTGATTCCTTTTTTAAAAATGTCCTTTGATTTTGTATTGAAAAACTTTTTCAAGTGCGTTTTCACTTCTTCAACATTGTTAAAGTTTTTACCTCTTAATGTATGCTCTAACGATCTGAAAAGGTGATAATCCGACGGCGCGAGATGTGGTAAATAAGGTGGATGAGGTAAAAGTTCCAATCCAAGCTCCCTAATTTTTTTCTGTGTTATTTTTGCAGCATGAGGCCTCGCGTTATCGTGTTGAAGGCTTCTTTTTTTTGTGATTGACCAAAACAGATCGTTTTTTAAGGAGCTCTTGGTTCATTTGCTCGAGTTGTTCACAATACACTGTCGCTGTAACGATCTAACCAGGTTCAAGCAATTCATAGTGTACGAGGGTTGTTACATATATTTCTGGCCTAATAATGAAAAAACAAATATTTATGATCGAAATTAGTTTTATTGATTTTCAAAATATTTTCTATGATGATCAATACGCTTTTGCATGCGTTTGAACCAATTTTCGAAGCACTTTTTCCACTCTGATTGAGGTAACTACAAAACATGCGTTTTGAATGCATCAACCGCTTCTTCGGGTGTCGAAAATCGTTGACCACGTAATTTATTTTGATGTGCGGGAACAAAAAAGTCGTTGGGTGCAAATCAGGGCTGTACGGCGGATAACCTATCAATTCGATGTTTTGGCCTTTTAAAAATTCCTTTGTTTGACCCGATGTATGAAAGCTCGCATTGTCATGATGAAGAATGATTCTCCTCTTCTTCTGCTTTTTTCGAATTTCTCTGATGACTTCTGGCAAACAAATGGATGTGTACCATTCAGAATTGACCGTCCTACGGTGCTCTAACGCCACTGTCGCCGCGTGACCGGTAATGCTGAAGAAACAGGCAACCATTTGCTTCGATGTGCTTCTTCCGCGAACAACTTTTGTTGGATTTGGCTCGTCTTGGAAGACCCATACAGTCGATTGCTGTTTTGTTTCGGGCTCATATGCATAGATCCATGATTCGTCACCTATGTAGATGTTATACACAGCTTTTGATGCACTTTGAACGTATTTTTTCAACATTTCCTTGCACCAATCAACACGAGTCTTTTTTTGAGCGTTTGTCAGATTATGCGGGATCCAACGAGAACAAATTTTTTTACGGACAAATGTTCATGCAATATTTTATTGATGCTTGCCATACTAATGCCCAAAGATGCCTCAATCTCACGGTATATCATATGACGATTTTGCTTTATCAGTTCACGCACAGCATCGATATTTTCTGGCGCAACAACCGATTTTGGACGACCTTCACGGAATTCGTCCTGGAGCGAACGTCGGCTACGATTGAATTCGTTATACCAGTTTTTTACAATGCTGTAGGATGGTGCTTTCTCCTTGTATAAAGAATTAAGTTCTTCGATGCACTTTTGTCTCGAAAGTTAAGAAAAATAATCGCACGAAAATGTTCACGAGTTAATTCCATTTTTTGACGGACATGAATTTTTCAATTTACTGTAAACAACACAAACCGCGCTGAAATGATAATGTGTTCTTATGTTCTTATGTTCAACAATGTCAAGTTTCCAATGACAACGTCAGATGGCGCCTGGCAACACTTATTGCTAGCAAGGCTAGAAATATAAATAGCTACCTACGTATGATTCCTGAAAAATCCCACCACACACAAACAAGGACCTTCTTTATTGTTAGTAATGGTTTAGGTGTCGGAATAGGTGCTTCTCTGGGAGAAAGACGTTGTTTTTTTTGTACAAGATTATTGTATAGCACACACTTCTCATCTCCAGTTACAATTCGTCGCAAAAACGGCTCAGTTTCATACCGAGACAAAAGAGACGCGCAGATTGTACGCCGTTGATCGAGTGCCGTCTCTGTCAATTCATGAGGAACCCAAATTCCTGGCCTACACATTTTTCCTATGCGATGAAGATGATCCTGAACTGTAGACCATGGACAGCCGATTCTTAGTGATAATTCCCTAATAGTTTGACGAGGATCTGAATCTACCATCGCCCTCAGGATATCATTATCTAATTTTTCAGGTCGTCCCTTTCGTTCAACATCTTCGAGATTCTTATTTCCATTTTTAAACTTTTTAAACCATCTATGACACTTGTTTAGTTTTAGAACATCGCGGTAAGTATCGTTAATTTTTCTCACTTCTTCGTTTGCCTTCAATCCTTGATCGATCAAAAATAGCATACAATGACGTAAATGTCCTTCTTCTATTGTTGGCCTTGACATCTTTCCTCCTTACTAGAACAACAATTCTTTTTACCGAAAAATAGAATTTACAACCAAGCTTGAACGTAGCAACAAAACTTACGTGTTTACTGGACCGTGTCTCCACATAAATTGTCTATGAATGAACACATAGGAAAAATTTTGATTACTTTTCGATTTACCTAATAAATTAATATTGTCACCATCTAATGATTCTGACGAGAATCGTCTCACGACACGTCAACGAAATGTCGGCAATACATTATCTATGTCCATATAATATGAAAGAATATAAAATAAAATGCAGCATAATGCAAAATCAACCAGTAGGTAAATAAACAATTACCATTAGAAAACAGGTGTACGATTAATAAATAATAAACCAATGAACTATTGTAAGATTGTATTTAACTTCTTCATCTTGAATTTTTTTATTTGAAGAAAAATTTGTGTTAGATAACATTTTTTGCTATTCCTCAGCTCACAATAGCGTTTCCACTGCTGAGACCTGTCGATCGACTATCGAATCGAAAGATTCCGGAAGAACAATCCTAACACTTGGAACGATCGTTACTTATTTTGACATTGCTACAAATTGCTATTCATCTGTTTAGTATGTTCCCAAATGATTAAAACCGCATATGTTTCAATTTATCGATAAAGCCAATGTTGTCAAATCGCAACAGCACAGTGCCGTCCATGGACTGCAAAGTCGAAATATGTACAACGGCACCATACTGTCAACGGACCGCTACGTCAAAAGAAACGCGACGGCATCATATCGTCGACGGGCCGCAAAGTGTTAAACATATTGTTCATTTTGTCCAGATTTTGGTGGATGGTGTATAATATGTTTGGACTTTTCTAAAAACATTTTGGAATATTTATATATAATTGTTTTATATCAATAAGTATTGCTATGAAATAATTCCATTTGAACATTACAAAATGTTTATGGAATTTCCAATCATACTATATGCACCTACTAAATCGTTTTTGTAATATTTTCCTATGATCTTTCAAGGAATTACAATTCAGGATATCAATCACACCAGGTGTAGAAGTATGAAACCGGAATTTCCCTATAGATGGTGCTAGCCCTCAGTTTAGGGACCGTAAGACAGCTTCTGCAGCGCCATCATCTCCCTCTAACAGCTGACGAAGATTTTCAACACACAACAACCCAAGTTCCACACACCGGTTAATTTTTTTATAACTTTAAACATGTCAAGTTTTGTGCCTACGATTTGCGGACAGCATTGGTTTTTTGTTATCATTGGAAGAAAACTGCTGCAGAATCGCATCGAATGTTTGTCGAAGCTTACGGTGAACATGCTCTTGGTAAAACACAGTGTTTCGAGTGGTTCAAAAAATTCAAAAGTGGTGATTTTGACGTGAAAAACGAGGAGCATGGGAAACTACTGAAAAAATTTGCAGACAACGAATTGCAATCCTTATTGGATGAAGATGATACTCAAACTTAACAAGAACTCGCGGATGAATTGAATGTGACGCAGAAAGCTGTCTCAATTCGTTTGAAAGCCATGGGAAATATTCAGAAAGGGGGAAAATGGGTTCTGCATGAACTGAATGAAAGACAGCAAGAAAATCGAAAAATCACTTGTGAAATGCTGCTTGACAGATACGAAAGAAAGTCCATCGTATCATGATAGATGATGAAAAATGGATATATTTTGAGAATCCTAAGCGTCAGAAATCATGGGTGAATCCAGGCAAACCATCGACATCCACTGCAATCGCTTTGGCAAGAAGACAATGCTCTGTGTTTGGTGGGATCAGAAGGGTGTAATCTATTATGAGCTGCTAAAACCTAGTGAAACCATTAACACTGATCGCTACCAGCAGCAAATGATCGATTTAAATCGAGCATTGCGTGAAAAACGACCGGAATAAAGAAAAAGGCAACACAAAGTCATTTTATTCCATGAAAATGCCCCATCACACACAGCAAAACGGGTCAGAGAAACAATCGAGGCGTTCAGTTGGGAAATACTAAAGCGTGCGGCTTATTCTCCAGACTTGGCTCCGTCCGATTATCATCTATTCGCATCAATGGGACACGCTCTCAAGCAATGGACATTATTTTGAATAAAATTTTTTTATCATTTTCAAACAACAGACGAATTTTTACAAAAAAATTCCGGTTTCATACTTCTACACCTGGTACATTTTGATCTTGCAGGGTGAATCGGAGTGTATACGATATATCGAAGTGTTGTAAAAGTATGTGTATTGGTTCCCTAACTTAATACATTCGTTTAATTCGTTTTAAATCAATACTAAATATGTATTACTCTCTGTATTGATAGCGATTTTTTACTGACGTCGGTCAGTGTGAATGTATTATCGTGTACATATATGGGAAGTGGTATTACTTGAACTATTTCGTAAACCAGGCAAGTTATCAATAGAATCATGAAAATAGTAAATATAGTTTCTTTTTTATAGTACGCGATAATTGATATATATTTGCTTATTTGTAACAAATTCTCCAATAAAAGAGTAACTGGGAAAGAAGTGCCTTCAAGTAGGTGTATTATTATTTCCTTATGATTCTTGATTATTTTTTCTACTGATATTATCTATTGTGGCAAACTTTCTTGGTTTATGTTGTTTAAGTAGACCATTATATCTTCTTGATCACACGTAAGGTCGGTAATCTCGGTATTTAAAATTGTAAAATGTTCGTTTACATCTTCTTTTTCAATAAATTCGCTTCGTTCCATAGAGAGTTTGTTTACCAGGTGTATGCATAAGTTTTTTCTGGTTTAAATAAGAGATGGCGCCAGCGAAAAGTACGCAGCGTATTAATTTGACACATACGTCATTTTGTTCGTCTCACATTTAAAACTACAAACACACACAAGTTGAGTCCGCCAAAAACTATCGTCTTTGTTTTATCGTTCAGTGAACATGTCGAGTTTTGTGCCTGAAAAAGAACATTTGCGGCAAGCATTGTTTTTTTTATTTAATCAAAAGAAAAGGCTGTTGAAAGTCATCGTTTGCTGGTAGAAACATATGTTGAACACGCTCCATCGATTAGAACATGTGAGACATGGTTTCAACAATTAAACAATGGTGATTTCAATGTGAAAGACAGTGAGCGCTCTGGTAGACCACAAAAATGCGAAGACGAGCAATTGCAGGAGTTATTGGATAATGACCCAACTCAAACTCAACTGCAATTAGCAGAAGCATTACATGTATCACAAGAAACAATCAGCAGACGTTTACGAGCAATGGGAAAGATCAATAAACTCGGTAAATGGGTCCCACACAATTTGAAAGAAAGTCAAATGAAAAATCGCAAAATCACTTGTGAAATGCTGCTTCAACGCCACGAAAGGGAATCATTTTTGTATCGAATTGTGAAGGGTGACGAAAAATGGATTTATTTTGAAAACCCGAAGCGGAAAAAATCGTGGCTTTCACCTGGCGAAACCGGTCTATCAACACCAAGGCCAAATCGCTTCGACAAGAAGACCATGATCTGTGTCTGGTGGGACCAGAGCGGTATTGTGTATTATGAACTCTTGAAGCCCGGCGNACAAACAAATGATTAATTTAAAGCACGCATTAATCGAAAGACGACAGGAATGGGCCAGAAGACATGGCAAAGTGATTTTGTTACACGACAATGCGCCGTCTCACACAGTAAAACCAGTGAAAGACAGCTTGAAATAGCTTGGATGGGACATCCTTCCGCACCCGCCGTACTCCCGAGACCTGGCGCCATCTGACTATCACCTCTTCGCATCAATGGGGCACGCGTTCGCAGAGCAGCACTTCAGCAATTTCGAGGAAGTTGGAAAATGGCTCGTCGAATGGTTTGCCACAAAAGACAAGCAGTTTTTCTGGCATGGTATTTATAAATTACTTGAAAGATTGCCGAAATATGTAGAAGCCGATGGCCAATATTTTGAATAAAAAAAATTAATTTTCTTTGAAAATTTCATGTTCTTTTTTACCAAAAAACCAGAAAAAACTTATGCATACACCTGGTACACTGGTCATCAGTAAGTGATTGGTTTCTTTTAAAGTTTCTTCAAGGTTGCTAAGATATTCTATTGTTTTACCTAAAACTTGCAATTGGTTTGCTACCGCATGCTTGAGTGTTTTCTGGTTATTTTCCAATAAACTCAATTGTTCGTTTATTAACTTCTCGACACCCGCATCCATTATTCCGAATAAGGTTTTTGTTAAGGAACCTTTTCTGTTAATTATTCCTCGTCGTGAATTAGTAGTGCTTTTGTATATATTATTTATATTGTCTGTCGTTTTTCGTATTTGTCCTAGAATTTTTCTGTCATTTTGTGCAAATTCACACATATGTGTGATAAATAGCATGTTAACCATGTTTGATGGAGATATCTTTTTATTTGGTTGTAACGGTGATTCAGGGATTCGATATCAACTTTAACTACCATCTTGCTGGTCGCGGCTACTTGGTGAAGTTGTCCCAACTTATTAAAGTAAAACCCTGGTGTACTGCGAAATTCTTGAGGTGTTTAAGGTTGCTTTTCCTGGAGCTCGCTCGTTGTATATCTAACACTGCTGAGTATAACCATCCTGCAAGTAGATAGTGAAGGAAGATTGTGAGGTGAATTGTGCTTTCTTCCTATTTTTATTCTTCTCTGCCGTAGACGTCTTTTGCCTGTGTGTAGTGGACAGCCATGGATAGATCTATTTGTGATGGTTGTGTCTCGCGTGCTGTAGGGAAGGTGCTTCTTTTTATTTTTCTCTCTATTTCATTTTTTAAATTTCTACATTAGTTATCAGTGTAGGGTTTTAGGCGATTTGCATGAGTGGTTAGGGTTTTTCAGCCTCTTTTTATTATGTAGTTTATATCTGAGTGTTTCTTAATAATTTCATATGGCCCTATCCACATGGCGTCGAGTTTCTTTGATCTTCCTCGGCGTATAGTTTCATCATATAATAAGACTTTGTCACCTGCTTGGTATTTGATCCCTTTGGTTATTTGGTCATTGTATCGTTTGTTCTTTATTCTTTCTTCCTTGATGTGTTTCCTGTCTAATTGATTTGCTGCGTGTAATCTCTGTTTGAGTTCCTGGGTACAGTCATTGAAGGTGTATGTAGGTTTGAGTGATAGATATGCGGCATAAGGTAATGTTGCTTCATGTCCGTATATTAGCTCGAATCGAGTATAACTTGTGCTGGTATGCAGGGTTTAATTATTTGTGAAAACTGCATAGGGCATCTATTCATTCCAGTCTGTCTGATCGGTATTAATGTAATGCCTTAAATATTCCGCGAGCGTTGTGTGCAAGCGTTCTAGCGCACCATTGCTTTGTGGGTAACATGCAGTTGTTTGTACTTTTTCTATTCTTAATAATTTGCTAGTGTTTTTAAACACGTTGCTTAAAAAGTTTGTTCTTTGATCCGTTAATATGTTATCAGGAATACCGTATTTCAAAATTATCTCCTTTACCATCTCTTTGGTGATGGTTGAGGCTTCTTGATTCGGTATGGATATCGTTTTACTAAATTTAGTTAAATTATCTTGGAACGTTAGTATATATTTATTTCCATTTTTCGTTATTGTTAATGTTCCTGCTACGTCTAATGCGCATTTTTCAAATAGTTTGTACGGCGTATCGGTGCTTACGAGAGGCATTTTAGTTCTGTGTGATAATTTTCTTTGACAGAGTTTACATTTATTAATATATTTTTTTATATCGGCTGCCATATTTTTCAATTAGTGATTTATCCGTATTATGTTTATTGTTCTTTGTAAGCCTTGGTGCTTTCCTAGAAGTGTTTCATGATATTCGTAAAATATTTTTTTCTCTTCTTCCGTATAGTTCCGAGAGGTTTTTTTTGTGCATCACTGTTATTTGTTTCGTTGTCGTATTTCTTCTTATTGTCTTCTTCCTCTATTTCATCTGACGCGTCTACCTTTACTAGGTGTATGCATAAGTTTTTTCCGGTTTTTTGGTAAAAAAAACACATAATTTTCAAGGGAAATTAATTTTTATTTTATTCAAAATATTGACCATCGGCTTCTACACATTTCGTCCATCTTTCAGGTAATTTATGAATACCATGCCAGAAAAACTGCTTGTCTTTTGCGGCAAACCATTAGTCGAGCCATTTTCCAACTTCCTCGAAATTGCTGAAGTGCTGCTCTGCGAGTGCGTGCCCCATTGATGTGAAGAGGTGATAGTCAGATGGCGCCAGGTCTTGGGAGTACGGCGGGTGCGGAAGGATGTCCCATCCAAACGATTTCAAGCTGTCTTTCACTGGTTTTACTGTGCGAGACGGCGCATTGTCGTGTAACAAAATCACTTTGCCATGTCTTCTGGCCCATTCCTGTCGTCTTTCGATTAATGCGTGGTTTAAATCATTTGTTTGCGATAGCGTTGTGTTTAACGGTTTCGCCAGGCTTCAAGAGTTCATAATACACAATACCGCTCTGGTCCCACCAGACACAGATCATGGTCTTCTTGTCGAAGCGATTTGGCCTTGGTGTTAATAGACCGGCTTTGCCAGGTGAAAGCCACGATTTTTTCCGCTTCGGGTTTCCAAAATAAATTTATTTTTCGTCACCCTTCACAATTCGATACAAAAATGATTCCCTTTCGTGGCGTTGAAGCAGCATTTCACAAGTGACTTTGCGATTTTTCATTTGACTTTCTTTCAAATTGAGTGGGACCCATTTACCGAGTTATTGATCTTTCCCATTGCTCGTAAACGTCTGCAGATTGTTTCTTGTGATACATGTAATGCTTCTGCTAATTGCAGTTGAGTTTGAGTTGGTTCATTATCCAATAACTCTTGCAATTGCTCGTCTTCGCATTTTTGTGGTCTACCAGAGCGCTCACTGCTTTTTACATTGAAATCACCATTTTTAAATTCTCGAAATCATGTCTCACATGTTCTAATCGATGGAGCGTGTTCACCATATTTTTCTACCAGCAAACGATGACTTTCAACAGCCTTTTTCTTTTGATTAAATAAGAAAAGCAATGCGTGCCGCAAATGTTCTTTTTCATGCACAAAACTCGACATGATCACTGCACGATAAAACAAAGACGCTAGTTTTTGGCGGACTCAACTTGTGTGTGTTTGTAGTTTTAAATGTCAGACGAACAAAATGACGTATGTGTCAAATTAATACGCTGCATATTTTTCGCTGGCGCCATCTCTTAGTTAAACCGGAAAAAANCATACACCTGGTAAGACAGGTCGTATTATATTCCTACTGAGCGCGTTGGTTTCGTGTTCGCTCGTCCGACCTTATGTATAATTTCACAATCATATTCTTCTAACTTCAGTCGCTACCTTATCAACCGTGATCCTAGGTCGGTGACATTAACCCATTAACGCCGAAGCGTCCTTATTGTTTAGCAAACTTTTAACGCGATTATTTATTATGTTATCGGCATTATAAAATTTTCGTTTTCACATATTCCGACGTAAAATTTCATGCTCTTTCAGAATACGGGCTTAAAATTCTTATTAGACTTGAAGAAAACAAAATATGTCCGATTTAATCATAAAAATGTGAAAATTAAAAAAAAAATTTTTTTAGAATTTTTTTTGCAATGTTACTGAAAAGAATTCATGCTATAAACGTGATCAGGAGTGATCACGATAGTTAAAGTATATCAGGGAATTTTTATGTAATCATTGAACCACTCCTTTTTACAGTATGGCGGCAAAAACGTAAAAAATTTACAATAAACTAAGCTAATTTTTTTTCTCGGAGACTATTGAGTTTAGTGAAAACGTTTATAGATTAAAAATATCTTAGAATTAGTCAAAGAATACTCTCAATTTTTTAAGAATTTTTGGAGACAATTTTTGATTTTCTGAAAAATTCGGAAAATCCAATTTTTCAAAAATATCTCGAAAAATTCTGAAAAAATTTGAGGATATTCTTTGATTGATTCTAAGACATTTTTATTATATAAACTTTTTCACGAAACTTTATAGTTTCAGAAAAAAAAATTATTTGTTTTCACATATTCTCTCTACATGACCTACTCTTTGCATGACCCAGAGACAACGACGAGGACCTGGTAGAATTTTGTCTCCTTTGGGGTGCTTGATTAGAGTGAGTCCCCTTGCATCTCACTTATCGGGGTGCTTGATTTGAGTAAGTCCCCTTGCCTCTCACTTATCGGAGTGCCTGATTTGTGTGAGTCCCCTTGCCTCTCACTAAAATGCTAATTTTTTAGTGATTCTTTTTGAAACATTGAATACAAAATGATAGCGCACACTTTTGGCAGATAATTCTAGTTCTGATGGGACAATTAGAACAAAGTTGGAGTTGTGTTTGTTTAGTCATTTTGTGTTCTTCTCGTTTTACTTGCCCTTGTTTTATGTAACTTCTAGCTATTGAAAGAGCAAAATCTTTTGTTCCAACTTTTTTTTCCTCAACACTGGCAGCATTAAATATTACCGTTGCATTTACGATAGAAGCCTGGATTAGTCTTATAAAAACGACCCACGTCCATTTTTTCGTAAGTATACTTGGAAGCAAATTATTGCAATGTCCATCGTAGACATCATTACCACCCATAAAGTAATTGTAGACGCGAATAGCTTTCGGGAAAAGTACCTTAACTTTATTTCGTTCTTGTGCACTATATTCTTTTAAAGATAATAATNCTCCAACTTTTTTTTCCTCGGCACTGGCAGCATTAAATATTACCATTGCATTTACGATAGAAGCCTGGATTAGTCTTATAAAAACGACCCACGTCCATTTTTTCGAACGTATACTTGAAAGCAAATTATTGCAATGTTTATCGTGGATATCATTACCACCCATAAAGTAATTGTAGACGCGAATAGCTTTCGGGAAAAGTACCTTAACTTTATTTCGTTCTTGTGCACTATATTCTTTTAAAGATAATAATGGAGTTACCCCTGCAGCAGTAGAAACAATCGAAACTGGCTTTGAATCCATGACAGTAATGTAGTTCATACCGCTATTCTTATCATGCTTCACGGCATACTCACCTCTTTGAGCTTTTTTATTCATGACATTCTTATCTTTCA
>NW_014554282.1:66864-67846 GCF_001313825.1 Dinoponera quadriceps
TACCTCAACTTTATTTCGTTCTTGTGCACTATATCTTTTTAAAGGTAATAATGGAGTTACCCCTGCAGCAGTAGAAACAATCGAAACTGGCTTTGAATCCATCACAGTAATGTAATTCATACTGCTATTCTTATCATGCTTCACGGCATACTCACTTCTTTGAGCTTTTTTATTCATAATATTCTTATCTTTCACTCTATTTTCTCTAATAGTACCTGTACATTTTAATCCTAGCTTCTTCAAATGCACAACAAGATCTAAATTAGTGAAATAATTATCGAAATAAAGATGGAACTGAGATATTTTGCCCGCAGGTATTATACCGAAAAACGGTTGTAATAAGTTCATGACAACACGAGAACCTAATGCACATTTACTAAATTTATTTCCTGTTGTAGTTTTTTTTCCGCAGTATAAGTGAAAACCTAATACGAAACTATCAGAAGTGCAAAGACCCTAGAATTTTACACCAAATCGTATGGGTTTTCCTCGAATAAATTGTTTCAGTGCCGTTCTCGCATAAGATTTAGCCATCATTTCATCGATAGAAAGAGCAGTTCTCCATATACCGAACTTCAGAATATTAGTTTGAAATAGATTGCGTAATGTACGAACACGCCAACCATAATTATTTGGATTGTGATCTGTAGCTTTTGAATATTTCAATTCTGATTTGATTTCTTCAAACTTATAGCGTGGCATTGCAGAAGCAACGACGTCACAAGATAAAAAGGGATCTGTTGACCAGTAGTCTCTCTGAGATTTCCTTTTGTTGAATAAAGTCGGAATGATTATTCTTACAAATGTATTCAAATCTTGTAAATTTAAATCAAAATTATTTTCTTTACAAGCGTCAATAACATACTGTTTCATTTCTATAGAAAAAAATGTTTCAAAAAGTTCTACAGGCTTACTTTCTCATATTTTCTTTTCTGTTGATTCCTTCAATAAAATTTCGTCTTCGATATCATCAAAATATTTT
>NW_014554283.1:0-239 GCF_001313825.1 Dinoponera quadriceps
AGTACTGATTAAAAAAACGTTTCATTATAGCGTTTTGGAAAGCTCTCGAGGTAAGCTACAAGAATATGCATTGAAAAATGGGGGTTTCCATTTAAGAAATTAAAGGTGTGTGACCCGGCCTCCGTCAATCGGTGGACGTTCGTCCCGTCCCGGCCGACGGGGTGGTCGTTGCTAGTTTCGCTGGTCGATTGTGTTTCGGTGTCGGTAGCCCTGGCGTAGCTCGCCGGATGTCCAGGGGT
>NW_014554284.1:0-629 GCF_001313825.1 Dinoponera quadriceps
GCGCGCTCAAACACATACTGAGTCAAGCAATCGCAAAACTGTCAAAGAGCTTTTTTCTGTACGAAATCTTATCTTTCTAAAGCCATCTGGCGTAATCCGACCGGACTTATACAACGCGAGATACAGATTAGTAAAGCCCTCTATTGGAAAAATAATGGATTACTTTTTACTAGACCTAACATATATATGTAATCGTGTTAATTATATATAAAATAATAGACTTTGACAATTTCAGGTAGTTACTTTTATATATATATATAGGTATATATAAAGACATATTCAGGTAGTTAATATATACACATATGGTGAAAGCCATAGTCTAAAAGGAAACAAAATATAAAAGCGATTGCTTGATATAGAAAATTATCATTTGAGTCCGAAGATGTATGGATGGTTCTCCTCTTGATAGAGAGTGGGTATGGGAGTATTCTCTTCCTGTGGGAGAACAGCACGGCGATTCCGAAAACCAGTTGAATTAATCGAAGTAAAAGGAACAGTAGTTGCCGAAGGGTTGTCGAAATAATCGTCGAGAAATTGTGATTCTTTAGGATCTTCGGGAGATTTTGCGGTCTTCTTTCCCTCGAGTATTATCAATAATTGTGTAAGATAATCCCGGAAAGATCCTAAGA
>NW_014554285.1:0-2133 GCF_001313825.1 Dinoponera quadriceps
AGCGATGGACAATACTTTGATTAATCTGTTCATTCATTTTGTTCTGAAATAAATGCAATTTTGACCACAAAAACTGACCGAACTAATTTGTACTCCCAATACTAGAGGCCTGCTATTCCAGAAAAAGATCGACTATATGCTTACAACTTGCATTTAATTTCTTACGGCAGAAGCCCGGAGAAGAAGCGCAGGTCTACGGAAATCGATAAACTAGCGACAGAAATATACGAGTCAGCCATTAACAGTACAATATACACACCGGCAGAAAAGAGAGCTATCTACCAATATATTAATTCACAAGCGCTAATTAATTTTCAACTTGTGCTGAATGAAAAGCTAAAAACCATACAGCAATTCTGAGATCCCACTGCGCTTGCTGAAGCATTTGCGGGAGCAATGGAGGAAGAAAAGCTAAAGAGATTAAATAACCACCACAATAATTGTAAAATCGCACTTCCATTTAACAGTCAACCGATGACATATCCGCGCGCTCGAGAATATGTCAGACCCCCGTGTCACAAATGTAGTAAAACAGGGCATCAAGGGAAAGATTGTCGTACCAGCTGTTACGCGAACGGATACATCCTATCAACAATAAGCGAACATCACCGCGTAAACGCGACGGAAATATATCGCACATACTGCAAAAAGATAGGGCGTACTCGCGAAGAATATTGGAAGCTGCATGGGAAGACAGTGCAATACCCTGCAACTAAGTTTAAACATCGCGAAGGGCATCACAACACAAACACTGCCTCGACTGATATATGGAGACGCTTCTAACGAAAACGAAAGTAGAAACGAGAGACAGAAAAGAGACAACAGAACGCAAACCGCTCGAGAATTTCACATCAACCAAGTGAAAAATGTAGGCAAACACACATGGGATTGAACTTAGTAATGCTCCCGATATGCGAAGCCAGACAGGGAAACGTATCGCTTTTACTTGATACTGGATCGTCAATTAGTTTTATAAAAGCGCGGACTTTAAAGGGAAAAACTCCCGTAAGGGATAAAGTAACGCTGATCGGAGTAAACGGACATCAAACGAACACGTTAGGTAAGTTCATTGCAACTATAAAACTATGGAGACAAGTCCTACAACATAAAATCTACGTGGTAAAAGATAATTTTCCCATCGAGTATGAGGGAATATTAGGAGTAGATTTCCTGCAGGCGCATAACATGACCTGCAACTATCAAAGCAGGAAACTTAGGATTTTTTGGAACAATTCGGGTTTGTTGCTCTACCGAACATATCAGATATCTATTTGATGCGAAACGATAATAAAGGTAACAACAAATGTAAATTCAATAGGAATCGTTAACTAAGGACTCGTCACTAAGGAAAGAAAACCTGGAGTTTTTATTGGAAATTGCCTAGCAACTACAAACAATTACACGTATAACGTGAGCATCATAAACAATATGGAGGACGCGGTCGAGTTTGCTATGCCGTATGTAACTTTAGAAGATGTGCCGGACCACAATAAGAAAGGAATAAATCTAATTACGAGATAGAAACATGGTAAGACACTGCAATCACGAATAGAAAGATTGAAGCAACAATTATGCCTACAACACCTAAACCATGAAAAACAAAAAACAATATACGCAATTTATGAAGATTTCAGCGATGTATTTTTTCTCGAAGAAGACTGCCTCACTCATACTACAGCTGTAGTAGCTGAGCATCGTATTGCTACTCGAGGCAATGTAACACCGGTAAATATATAACCGTATCGTCTACCAGAGAAACACAAGCGGGAAGTGGATCGACAAGTACGAGAAATGCTCGATACTGATATCGTTCGCCCCAGTATCAGCCGGTGGAATATTCCCTTATTAGTAGTGCCAAAGAAAACTGATGCGACCGGAAAAATCAAATTGCGAGTCGTAATCGATTTTAGAAAACTTAACGATTTAACGGTTGGAAATTCCTTCCCATTACCCAACATAAACGATATCATAGACTAACTTGGAAACGTAAAATATTAGGTTGGGGAAAAAGAAATCCATTATTTTTTCGGTAGATGGCTGTAGTGATCGATATCGCGTAAAGTCGACCAAACAATTTTAGATTAATGCTCGTTGGAAAGGTGACATTTCGCACTAAAAAAATTCTTTTGTTGT
>NW_014554286.1:0-994 GCF_001313825.1 Dinoponera quadriceps
CCTACGGTACGGGAATGACGACCCCGGGGTACCCAGTCAGATGTCGACTCGTGTTGCTACGCAATGCAGCGGATTTTAAGGTTCTGAGTCTCTCCGGGGACATCAGAATGATGACAGAATCCTCTAAATACGAGGGTGGTCCCTGAAGTACCCGACCTAGAGATGGTGGTTGTTGTTTGAAAAATATCACTGTATTAGAAAGTACACAATCTATAAAGCATATGTTTCAAGTTTGAAGACGCCACGTTGTTTAGTATTTNGTATTTATTTGGCAGCCATCAATAGTCAACGTTTTCAGTGAATTTGTGAAAATGGAGAAAATTGGTCATCGTTATGTGATACAATACTTTTATTTGAAAGGCCTCAGCCCAACCAATATAAAAGCTGAACTGGATTCTACTCTGGGTGAGTCTGCTCCTTCATTTACAACAGTAAAATATTGGGTAGCAGAGTTTAAGGGGTTAGGCCAATCTAGGATTTTCAAAAAATCGAAATTTTTTTTTTGCTGAAAGTACAATTTAGGGCCCTAAAAACATTATTCAATTGGTAGAATAGTGAAAAAAAAATTTTTTCCCTATCCAATCCGCTGTAATGTCGAAGCGTTCGTAGCGGGCGACGAGCGCATTTTCTACCTGCCGCGGCGGGCTTCCTTTTGTCCCCTTTTTACGACTCTTACCCTCTGCACTAATGTACCAACGGAGCCTGTTAATGTGTGGACTTGTGTGTGGGTCAGTCAGCTGAAAAACGACGCCACGCGTGGACGCTTCTTTTTGTTTTCGTTAGTTTTTCTGCTTCAACGAATTACTTTATTGACTACAGTGGTTTTTACTATATGAGTGATGACAAGAAGCCAGTTTATTAGGCGCAAAAAGGCAAAAAAAAACGGAAATGCAAAGCAGGTGGACCAAGCATTTTAAAGCGGCACCGTTAAATCGCTTTGAAATAGAGCAGCCCAATGAGAACGTTGGTACGTCTGCTAAGAAATTATCTGCAA
>NW_014554287.1:0-1674 GCF_001313825.1 Dinoponera quadriceps
ACGCCATCTGGCGTAATCCGATCGGACTTATACAACGCGAGATAGAGATTAGCAAAGCCCTCTATTGGAAAAATAATGGATTGCTTTTTTCTAGACCTAATATAATAATTCATATAAATCCACATTCATCGCAAATTTCACTGCACGACAGTGTTTCAGAAGGCTTTTGTACGACACATGTGTTTTGAAAGAGATATTATCGGGTATAAATGAGTTGGAAGCATATTTGGAGGAAATATTTTTTTTACAACATATTAAATTTATTACTGACAATGCAAATATTATGATATGTGGAACTACAAATTGCGCTGAATTATATTTAATGATGGAGATTTTATAAAAATTAGGTGGTAAGAAATTAATGTCATTAAACTAATTATGACTTTATACTACCATACGTATAACTTGTTTTAATTTTAATCATAAATTTAATTATATTCTATTAACGACAGTTCAATTGCAGCTCTGCTGAAATTTTACAAATTTTACGCAATCTGATATAAAGACAGTTGAATATTTTTGGGTAATGTTTACCTACATACCTTTTCCTCAATAAGAAACATTCTAAATATCTCATTCTTAAATATACACTCTTTATATTTCCAAGGATTCTCACACGTACAAAAAACAGAGTGAACACAATACAGCTGTTTACGTTGTTTTCTGAAAGAAAAGAGACCAAAAACACAAGTTGGATATACATTTGGAAGAAAATTAAACTTTATGTAATTGATGTTTACATATTTGCAACGATGAAGATATTGTGATATATGGTATTATAAATTAAGCCGCAGTAAATATTGTAGAGAATATTCGGGAAAGAGAATTAATTAGTAAAAAGTTAATATCTAACAAAAAATTTTACACTATACTACGTAATGTTTTATTTGTTTTAATATTCAAATAATGAGAGTAAATTGCCTGAGTTGGTAAAATTTATAATACAAATATGGTGCAGTACTTACAAATAGATGTGAATTTTTCGGTGAGATATTTACTACAAATTGTAATTTATCTAAAGGAGAATCACAATTAACAATACTTTCTTAATATTTCCAAAGGTTTTCACAAGACAGTCATTCAAACTTCTAATGTCATACGTGTTTGCACAAAGACAGCAGATTTTTTGTAAGTTGTAACTATCAACTTCTTCTGAATAATTATTCTATACCGTACCTGATTAATCCTTTCTTTCATTTTCGCTCCGCCTGAAATGTCATAGTATTTAGGAAGCTGTGCTTTTATTTTGTCTAAGTAGGTATTGTTATTTTTACCTCATTTGTTGTCATTCCACATGAGATTTATGAGATTATTCAGGTTACTCATACTTTCGTAATGCAGGTTTCAAACCCATTGACATCTATCTTAGGAAGAATACACTATGTTTCATATACAGGATCATCGAAAAGTATTGCACCCATTAGTATCTTCAGTTAGAATGCATTTTGGAGAAAATGTCCATTAACAAAGTTGTATGGTTTCAAGCCTAGAGTAAGATGATGACCTTGATTTTGACCTCAACCATGTCCTTCAAGGTCATTTCAAGGTCAACTTCATTTTTTTAAATAGAACTCCCTACATTTTATTGCATATCCTTAAATCTTATACCGACAGCTTTCCAAAAGACTATTATAAATTATTTTTTCGTTAAGTGCTTTTTCAGTTATAAAGGTT
>NW_014554288.1:0-381 GCF_001313825.1 Dinoponera quadriceps
TTCGTTTTTTAATATACCGACATTGACTAGCACAAACTCATTGTGCCTTATATTTCTGCCTTATATTTCCTCTTTTAATGTGAAAAAAATAGGTGGGGTGATAGACTCTGAGGATATCGTCTACCCATCCTCTGATAACGAATCCATCAGCGCTTAGAGAAGGTTTCCGATAGCAGTTGCGATAAAAAAGGTTTTCGGCAACAGTTTCGATAAAAAAGGTTTTTTCCAGCATTCTTCGTAACAAACCTATGCTTATCTTACATCCTCTGATAACGAATCCATCAGCGCTTAGCGAAGGTTTCCGATATCAGTTGCGATAAAAAAAGGTTTTTGGCAACAGTTTCGATAAAAAAGGTTTTTTCCAGCATTCTTCGTAACAAA
>NW_014554289.1:0-16074 GCF_001313825.1 Dinoponera quadriceps
CCACTTGTTCCGGTCGATGGCTCACGCCCTGGTCGAGCAGCACTTCACTCCTTACGAAGAAGCCAAAAATTGGATCGATTCATAGGTAGCCTCAAAAGATGAAGAGTTTTTCGACGTGGCATCCGAATGCTGCCAGAAAGATGGCAAAAAGTAGTAGCTAGTAACGGACAATATTTTGAATAAAATGTAACGTATATTTTTTTTTACAATAAATTGATAATTTTTATAAAAAAAAACGGCGGAAACTTATTTCTATTACCAATAATACAGTCGGATTTAACGTAACCAGAAGGTTTAACGTATCGGTATAGTGAGAAAAACAACATTATATATTACAGGGAAGAGAATAAATACGCAGTGTATGTGTGTGTTTTGAGGAGTTAAGTGGAATTGCAAATTGAATTGAAACGATTAAAAATAATGTTTAAATATGAAATAGAGACTTACAATTTAGGTAAATCAACTGTGGTGAATAGTATGTAGAAAACAGGTTCGTTGATTGTGGTGTACCAGATTTATGGGATCCCGGAATACGGAGAGAAATAGTTCACTTAGGAGATCTCGACTTGCGCAGCAGTTGTTCGGCAGCAGAAAGCGAAGCGAAAATGACTCATTGGCTGACACTGACTGAGTGACACTGGGTGACTGACTGGCAGTGACTGATCACGGTTAAATCGAGCGATTCTGATACTCGGACTAATTACCGGAATATCGAAACGAATATCTTTAAGAAATTCCGAGTTACGTACAGCAAGTTTCACAAAACGGCCAGCACTAGAGAGATCCCGATCTGAACAACTGTAACGGTGAGTTTGCACCGTTGCTCCCTGCGACCCGACCGACCATCCGTCGGGTCGCTCGCCGGCGCTTTGCGGCATCCTAAACGACACGACACGCACGTGATGCGCTTCCGCCACGCGCGTGATCACGTGCGTGTCAATAAACATAAACAAACAGCCTCCGTCGGATATATAATCCGACCGGCGGAGGCATCGAGAACCGATTCCACCCGAGTCAGCCAGAGCGACACGTTCACGGTCTGCTCCGGATCCCGTCCTCCATTGCCGAAGAACCGAGGCGGTGTGTTCGCCGTTCCAGCTGCGTGTTTGTAGCCGCACTCGTAATCCCGACTTGCCGAGGAACCGAGACGGTGTATGCGTCGTCCCAGCTGCGTGTTCGCAGCCGCACTCACCATCCTTTCTTGGGACGGTATACTACCGTCTCCAGCGGGAGTTCCCAGTTCCTAGCCGGCCTCCGACCGACCAACATTCGGCCCGACAAGTCCGGAGTGGCGACTGCGCCGTCTCTGCCGAATATTCTCGGCCAAGTGTCGGCCGAGTGGTCTTGTCCTGTGTACCGCCGATTTAAAGGGACACCGGATCCCTCACGTTACCATGCCAGGTTGCATGCGAACAATCAAGAGAGCGAGTACTAGTAGTAAGAATCCGCGGGAGCGAGCTTCAACGGGGACATCAACGGGCAAGGGAGTGGCGTCGTTCGCCGTCTCTGCAGAGCGTTCTAGGCCCCGAATCTTCTGACGAGGATACGCCACAGAGAACACGCCGACCGTTTTCGTCACGCCGCACTTCTCTTCCGGCCTCCCGGTGTCGTAGTCTCCACGGGGAGCACACGACACTGCAGGAGCGCGGGCGCGATACCGCGGGTACCTCCTGATTGTCGTACCGTTCCCGACCCCGTAGGGACTCTGGGCTCGGAGAATGCCTCCGCTTTTCCGTACTACCTGCGCATGGCTACCGATGGCACTCTCTGCGGCATTTAAAAGACATCGGGGAAATATCGTGGAGATCCGTGCTGTCAGCGACAACATTAGCCGAGCGTTCAAAACACCGCGCCCGCTCCCCGCGACTCGTCCGACCGTCACTCAAGCGGCAACCGTATACATATCACCGCGACTGCCAAACCGCGTCCGCCGTCCCGCGCCACCTGTCTCGCCGCGAAACGCGAACAATCAGCTGTTTCGTCAAAACAGACACGCGACCGACGACAGCAGTAACACGCTCCGACGCATCTAGCGTCTTACAAGGAAATTGTTAATTAGAACATCGAGCTAACATCCGCTCGCACATGAATCTGTATCTGCGAATAAATCGTTTTATCGAACAAAACTCTCTCACATACTTATTAGGCGAACCCAGCAATCCGGCGAGCCAATTTCGGGCCAAAACCGCCGCGTCAACGAGCTGCCCGCTCGCCCTGAACGGTCCTCTCTCGCACCGCTCCGGAAAGACGTTCCCTCCTCAAAGGGTAGAAGTTAGCGTAACAGAGAAAGGTGGAATGTCGCGCAACAAAGGCGAAATTTTGGCGGAAGCCGTAGTGGCACGAACGCATAAGATGTTGAAAACGATAATACGTGACAGTAGTCAAACGGGCAAAGAGAGTGCTCGTGGCAAAAGAGTGAGGTTTATAAAAGAAAGATTTTTGGAGGTGGCGGATGACGATCGCTAATGAGAGAAGGTTGCGTGGAAAGCGAATATATAGGATTGGAAAACGGACATTCTGGAAAATTCCTAATATTATCTGGATGTCATAAATGATCCTAACAACCTAATCCTATCAAAGGGCTTAAGTCCGACCGACTATATATAAAGGCGGATGAGATCGCAGACGCGTAATCGTATCTTTATTACAACAGCGCTTGCCCAAATCCGTTTGTTTCCCGATCATAAAAAAGGAATTTGCTGCTCTCAAGGTACCCAGAATGAAACAACTACGTGCCTTACGTAGAGGTGTCAAGATCATCTTAATTATAGAAAAAAAAATTCATTGTTCCCGGGGTATGTAATAAAACTTCGTATCTTACGTGAAGGCGGATAGGATGACACACGCGTTAGGAAACATATGGCGCATTTAGCACGAGCCATCGTAATCTTATCCTTTTTACAATAGCCCTTACCCGAATTCCGTCTGCTTCCCAATCATATAAAAAAAGAGGAATTCGTAATTTCCGAGATACCCAGGACGTAACAGGAAAATATCAAATAATTTTTGTCAGATATGGAATTTCCGAGATAATAAGAAGTGATTTCGGGACTCAAATAGCGTCAAAATTTCGACGATTTGTAAAGGAATATGATTTCGAACATATTACAAGTTTCCCTACAGAGTAATGGAGCCGCAGAAGCAGCTGTGAAAATTACAAAAAACGTCAAAATGTAAAGATAATATACGTCTAGAATTACACGTATATGGGACTACGCTTTTAGAAAACGGTAATACTCCTGCAGAAATGTTATTTTCAAAGTACATTTGCTCTTATATGCCATTAACGCCAAGTAGATTGGGTTCGTTTATAGATTATAAAGATATTTTAAGGGAACGAATAGAGCAGAAGAGTAAAAATATTACTATAAAAAGAGATATAGATAGAGGAAACTGTCAGATCTTGTAGCAGGCGATCGAGTATAGGTGACAGATATCCGCACATATGCGAACGTCGTAAGAGAAGGGAAAGGCCTTAATTCATTTATCATTCGTACGAATAGGGGCAGTTTGCTATGTATAATGAAAATAGATGGCATTTAGTTTTAGCGCCTTGGAAAAAAGATATTACAACGAACAGTAAACCACAAATGTCGGAACTTAGTAATACGCAACGATCTGAAAACATCGATGGGGGGAGGGGGGAGATAACACGTTAAAAACCAAAGATCATACCGACTTAGAACCAGCTCGTTATGAGGCACAAAAAACCGAAATAGCGCTAGAAAACGATATAGTAGATAAAGATTTCGGAAAGAACGAAGTAACCACATTACCACGCCGGTCGGAACGCATTAAAAAACATAATAATTTCCTTCGTGATAATTTTATTTATTAATGTTTTCTATATTATCGTAGCACCTGTACTTATTAATATTTCCTATATTATTGTATATTTTGTAACGTCTGATTTTGTCATCTAAATAAAAGGGAAAAAGTGTTATGTGCACGTGTGGTGCGCAGGTCTGGAAGAGCGACAGAACAAAACGCCACACTAGGCATGGCGACGCATCCCACGTAAACAAAAAAGGAAAGGTATTCTGTCTTCTCCGGTGTAACAATACAGTAATTTATCTTGTCTTTTGCCTGGCGGTTTTGCACGGGTCGGACAAAACAGTAGATCGGCGTGAGCGACGTGTAAACGTTGCGGATACTCTAAATCGACTTCGAGAATATAACATATGGGAGAATCTAACGCGATTAAAGACACTGTAATGATGCATCCCCCCCGGCGAAAACCGCGGCCGACCGATCATCCGTCGGCCGTCAAAAACGGCGTTCAGCGCCCATAAACAATTTCACACGCGGCGCACATTTCCGACACGTGCGCACGTAGGCAACAACAATTGTTGCCAAATACACACGTGTCGGAAAAACCGGGCTAAACCCGATATAAAAGACCGCGCCGCCGTGCTATCGAGGCCAGATTCCACCGGAGTCAGCCGGGATCGCAAGATCACAAGCTGCTCCGGATCCCGTCCCCTAGGTCGAGGGACCGCGACGGTGCGTACGCCGTCTCTGCTGTGAATATGCAGCCGAATCGAGATCCTATCATCCGGAATGAACGAGGTCGTGCGTACGCGGTCTCTCCCGTGGATGTCACGGGCATCGGATTCCTAACAACTTCCATTTCGGGACGGTGTGTTCGCCGTCTCCACCGGGAGCTCCGGCTCTCTCGCCCGTGGCAGACCTGAGGATCGGCACGAGTCGGGGTAGTGTGTTCGCCGCTTCTGTTGAGCGTTCTCAACCTCGGCCCCTTCACTCTAGTCATTGGGCTTTGCGCCTCCGGCATGCGAGCGCCCCGGAATACCGTTCCGCGTACCACCGCGACTCTAGAGACGACGCGTATCTCTCCGCCGCACCTCACCGGAGATACCACTGACCGCTGCGAAACCGCGAAGCTACCGCCGTCAGCTGCACGTTGGCCAGGCTCGCCCGGCCGACTCCACCGCTCCTGTAAGGAGGCGCGATACCGCGCGTTCTCCGCTCCGGGAGTCGACTGACGCGGGCACTCCACGTGCGGCAACCACCGCGACCCGCGACCAGCGTACCGCGACGCCGAATCCTGCAGGTGCATTCCGCCGTTGCACTCCGATGCGAAACCGTCGACTGTAAACACCGCGAAACGTCAAACTACCGCGCCGAACGTCAACACCGCGCCCGCTTTCCGCTGACACTGCGAGATCCACGAACCGAGCGTCACGTCTGCTCTAGATTGATTTCGGGAAACCCAATCCTCCGAATAACTGACGAAGCCGTCAATACATGACCACGATATAAACACGGAATTCCATTGCCGACATTGTCATCGCAATGTTTACCAGCGTTAAAAGGCAGAAGTAAAGCGCGGCCTATTGCTATTCGATTTGTACAAAACAACGTAGGACATAATAAAATAAACGGCGTAATATTTAAACACTCGCTTACTCACTCATTCGCGCACTCACTCACTCGTCTACGCACCCACTCACAACAAGACACGTCTGGACATCCGGCGAGCTACGCCAGGGCCACCGACACCGAGCACGGTCGACCGGTGATACCGGAAACGACCACCCCGCCGGCCGGGGCGGGACGAACGTCCACCGACCGACGGGGCACGGGTCACAGCACAATAAAATTTGAAATATTAGTGAACTACTGAAATTTAACGTAAGGAAATGGTTGACACATTGCCCATCCATATGTTATTAGGTGAACAACTTTGCTCCCGCCGTTTTCCTATAGATGGCTTTAATGGAACTTAGTGGTCAAAGTAAATAGATCATATACGTCATACAATCAACTTGGGCATCTGTCAACATAACCTAATAGTTACATTAGTCGATTTGTTTCTGTACCATAAAGTTATCGTCGATTGAAGATGTCAGTTTACGAGCCAAATTCTTGTCATTGGCGGGAGGTTTTACTTTTCTGCTTCAATATGAAGAAATCTGCGGCTGAGGCTGAGATCGCTATTAATGAAAGAACGTGTCGTGAGTGGTTTCAACGCTTCACGAACGGTGATTTTCACATCGAAAACCGGCATAGCGATGGAAGAAGAAAGATTTTTGAAGATGCTGAATTGGAGGCATTACTTGATGAAGACTCGTGTCAAACTCAGAAAGAACTGGCACAATCATTGAAAGTGACTCAACAAGCCATTTCGACTCGAGGCGCCTCAAAGTCATGGAAATGATTCAAAAGCAAGAGTATTGGGTGCCGTACGAGTTGAAGCCAAGAGATGTTGAACGGCGTTTGTTTGTTTGTGAACAGCTGTTTGAAAGACAAAGACTAAAAGGATTTCTGCATCGCATTGTGACTGGAGATGAAAAATTGGTTCATTACAATAACCCCAAGCGCAGAAAATCATGGGGAGTTCTCGGCCATGCTTCCACATCGACGGCCAAACCAAACATTCATGGCTCCAAGATAATGCTCTGTATTTGGTGGGATCAGCTCGGCGTAATGTATTACGAGCTATTAAAACCAACTGAAACAATCACAGGCGATCGGTATCAAACTCAATTGATGCGTTTGAGCCGAGCATTGAAAGACAAGCGGCCGCACTACGCCGAGAGACACGAAAAAGTGATTTTGCAGCATGACAATGCTCGACCTCATGTTGCAAAAGTGGTCAAGACATACTTGGAAACGTTGAAATGGGAAGTCCTACCCCACCCGCCGTACTCTCCAGACGTTGCACCTTCGGATTATCACTTGTTCCGATCAATGGCACACGGCCTGACTGACCAACACTTCCAGTCTTATAAAGAAGTCGGAAAATGGATAGATTCGTGGATTACCTCAAAAGATGACCAATTTTTTCGACGCGGGATTCGTGCATTGCCCAAAAGATGGGAGAAAGTAGTGGCCAGTGATGGACAATACTTTGAGTCATAACTTTATCTCCATTTTTTTACAATAAAGCCTCAAATTAAAAAAAAAACGGCGAGAGCAAAGTTGTACACCTAATAGGTCTATACATCATTCCTTAGCAAAAATCGAGTTAATTTCAAACGCAAAATATTTATGGAAAAAATGGATTTTAATCAACAAAATATGTTCTATTCAGTTCCATGACTTTCTGTCATCTCTTCACCAGCATTATTATCCTTCTTTCATAGAAATCTTGAGATTATTCTGCGAAGATGTCATCCAAGTGGTTTTTGAGGGCGTTTAGGGAATTGACGTTTTTCTTATTGAAATTGTTCTGTAGTGCCTGGAACAAATGACGGTTTGAAAATGCAAGGTCCTGAATATACGATGGTGCACCAAAATATCTTACCTCAATAATTTTTCTGGATCTTTAGAGAAATGTGTGGTCTGACGTTGTTCGAGTGGAACACAACGCTTTTTCTGTTCGCCAATTCGGGCCGCTTCTTGTCAATTGCTCGCTTTAAATTGACCAGTTCTGAGCGGTATTTGGTCAAATCACTCGTTTGAGTGGCAGCAGCTCATAACAGGCGACTCTCTTCCAATTCCACCAGATATAGAGCATGACTTTCTTCGAGTGTAATCCAGCCTTTGCGACCGTCTGAACAACTTCTCCGTGCTTCGCCCATGCTCTTTTTCAACTGACATTGTTGCAAAAAGTCCATTTTTCATTGCCAGTGATTACACGTTTCAAAAATGGTTCGTTTTAATGGCGTTTGAGCAGTGAATCGCAAGCTGAAATTCAGTCCATTAAATATTTTTCGCTCAGTTTGTGCGGCATCCAAACGTCAAGCTTGTTTACTATCGCAAGCTTCCGTAAACGTTTTTAAACAGTTGTTTGGTGAATGTTGAGGTTACATCCGATTTGTATAGTCGTCCAATGCCAATCGGAGTCGATCAGAGCTTAAATTTAGTTGACATCAATGGTAACTTACCGACCAGAGCGAAAAGCGTTTTCGAGATTAAAATCTCCGCAAAATTTAGCAAACTACTTCCGACACACACACATATAACATTTTTTTCATACACGACTTATATCTTATTTTGTGTTTTTGTTGCGTTTTCGTCTTTTTGAAATTAAAAAAGCGAAATGCGCCGAAAATATACGTTTCTTTATTCCATTTTCTAAATATAATTAAAATTTGTGTACGCCACGTATCTCGATGAATACTTGTTTTAAAGTTTCGGCACGAATTTCATCTTTCATAAAATGTACGACACTGCATATGTGATACATGTGCGAGCTGCATATGTGATACATGTGCGAGCAAGAACAATTGCGAACATTTGTCAGAATTTCGCTACGAAACTACGCATAGATCCAATAAATTGTTCACGTCAAAGTACATTAAGTACGATGATAGTTTCAATAGATTGTAAGACTGCATATACTTGTTATTGGCTTGCGCATATCTACCGGAATATTGACTCAAGCCACCGCGTATACCACTTTCGATAAACAAGACCACATCGAAGTCGATGAGTAATTTGAAAATAACTTTGGTATGTTTTAACATGGCGTCCCACGTGAAACCCTGTAACGTATAATAATAAGCGTGATATAATCCGTAACTATTAATACAACTATCGCGGAAATTTTCAAAAATATCTGTCAAGAATAAGACATCACTTTTCAAATACAAGTTATATATATATAACTATATTCGCTAAAGGTTCGAATAAAAAATGGCTGCCAGATATTCGTAGCGTGCGCGTAATCGCTCTAGGACATTGTCTCACCCATCAACGAACTGTAAAATGATTTCAGCGATGGTAAACACAGATTTTGCAGCTTGTCTACACAATCGAGGTATTTGTACGGAAGACATCTTTTCTTGTCAATAAATCAAAATCTTCGACTGATAAGTTAGAAAATTCCGACCGGATAATTTTTAATTCGTCTTTATTGAGAGAAGATGTCAATTTGTCGAGACTGATATTTAGAAATTTTTACGAAACGATAAATCGTAACTATAAGTAATTTCGCAACTTTGACTTTTTAGCTGTATCTTGGACATTTTTCGCAAATAAAATATATTTTTGTTTAATTATTGGCAGCGCATTAATTGAGCTTTCAAACGCATTAGCTATTTCCTTTATAATAAAATGCGAATCGTAACCTAATTGTGAGCGAATGCACTTAGTTTCTCGCGTGCAATGCTCCGCTGGATCTGCCTAGCGCAGGGCACGGAATGCAAGGAAGGATCGGTGTGGTGATGGAAATTCTTTGAAATCGAGCTGCGGTTGTGCAATGGTTTATTCTTCTGTTAAGCCAGAATAGCGATCTGGCCTTTACAATGCAGGCGTGATGATGTTCTTCCTTTTCTTGTGCCACGCGTAACCGCAGTTACAAAACGCAACACGATTCACGTCGACGATCACAACGTTCAAATTTACAAATATGATTAAATGAAGACCGACAATCACTTGCAAAGTAGTCGCAAGGCCGCGAAAGATATCTCGTAACGAGATGCAGAGAAAACGTGAGATTGATGTCTCGCACGGACGGTCGAACCCGTAGCGAGCCGAGATACGCGAAAAATTAGAACCGAACAGCTTATTCTAATTCCGATTCGAAAAGTTTCTCTCTCTGAGAATTCGCTCAACGTTTCGTCAACGGTCTCTCGGTGCTCTCAAGGCACCCAGTTTATATACCGATATCACGTGCTTTTTTTCAAGTGGAACGAATAGATTGATCGACCTTCGATCGGACGAAGCCTTTTCGATCATGTTCAACTGTCGCAATGTTTTTTGATACGATATGACAATTAGGTGTTCTTATACTCGAACACGTGATGAGACACGCGTGTTTCATGTTTACTTATGTTGTTGTTGGTTAATAATCCGCGTGTTATTGTTTAGAGATCGTTTGCCGCATCATGCTCGGCTCACATGATGAGCATGATAACATTAACGATTTCCGTTTGAATTCAATTAGAATTTTGAACACTGATAAATTGTGATAAACTGTGAGAATAAAAATGAATTTTTATATTTTAAATTACAATTTGAATGAGCGGGACCTCTATAGCGACTGGTAAGATGGCCATAATCGCGCATTCTTGTATTATCTGCCTCGAATGGTTTTTCGCACATATGACAGTGCGTTGCGCAATAAAATGTCCCCCACTGATCTTTTGACAGTTTCCAAGGGATCATTAGTGGATAAAATATTCTTTACATGATGCGCTAATTGTTCCAACTGCTCGACAAACTACGATATGCAATTGGTATTGCAATGAAAATGATATCAGGATAATGAATTATCGTACGGGCAATGTGTGTGCAATACTCTATACTAAATATTTTATGATGTTGATATAAAGTACATTCTTTTGAGCTGTCTTTCGCAATCTTCTCCAGCGTGCATTCCAGGTCCGCATACACCACAAACGGGGCCTGCTCTTTCCCGCTGTAGTTGTTAATAATGAGCCACTTAGACTCGCTAGGTCACAGGATAGCGTAATCGTTTATCTCTCGACAATCTGCTGTATGAATCTTCAGTTTTTCCTCCGAATAAAAGAAATACAAACACCTGCAGACACATTTTTTAAATTCTTTTTCACGAGATATATTCAATTTTTTTTTATGAAATACTTACTAAATTTATACGTATCGTTCACAGATGTACTTTTTGGTTTTCTTCTTGTTTAGTTGTTAGCTCACCAGTCAGGACAAGTTATTTATCCAAATAAAATATCCAACGATGTTATCTCGCCAATCTGGTGTGTACAACAGGTTGATATGGTTGTCCATTGTCCGGTCAGTGAGACGTTTCGAAAAAATTGCCAGTCCTGATGTTTCCTTTTCCGGCTTTTTTTTAACGTTACACAAATTGATAGATTATCGTTCATTTGTTCGAATTTTGTTATATGTTTCACAGATATCGGAAATTCAACGTTCTCTAGATATAATACTGATTTATAATGTGGATACTAGGATATGCTATCTATATGTCTTTTAGTTGAATATAGAGCTGCGACCATTGTCCACGCAAAACATCCATTTTCCATGGATATCACATTGATCACTGCTCTTTTCAGTCATATCTTGCGCAGTAATGCGAAATGATAGTCTGCATGCATCGGATTGTACATGTTCACATTGACCATCAAATCGAGTATTCGCAACAATGCTCACCCGCGGTTGCGTTTTTGGAATTTTTCCAAAGACGCCTAGGGTGGGTTTGATCACATATTGTTTGTGCCACTCTTTTAAATCAGGTGTGGAATAGAGTTCACAGTTTCATATATTGATACTTTTGGTTGCGCGATTATCACCCGCGACAAACATATCATTAAACACGGTGTCCACTTTGAGAGTCCAGTGCGTCTCTCCCCAGCGTTTCGTACATGTTCCATCACTATGTTCTTTGCATCTCAGAGAAATCGTAGAGGTTCGATATAATCTGAATTTATAATCACGCCGGCTATTACGTAGTTATTGAAAGTGGTGTCGATTTCTCGCCACAAGAGTCTTGCATTAGAATGTCCAGCACCCGCATGCATAAAATATGTACACAATGAATTTTTTAGATCCTCGAATCGCACGATACGAGCGACTAACGAATATGCTGAACTCACCGAAAATCGTGGTTTTCTTCACTCGGCTGTGTCTCTCCAACGACTCGAGACATTCGTTGCAACGTTCTTCTCAAACACAGTACTCGTCTCGCGAACTCAATCGAGCAGACTGGTCTCACAATTCACGTTTAATTTGTGCGTGTTTTTCCATTTTCCCACTGGGTTTTTCGGAATAATGCGATATCAATATTTTAACAATTCAAGTATGGTCGCTAACGAAGAACACACGAATTTACATGCTGCACTTCACAAACAACTTAGATGTAATTCCGGGTTCAGTCTTTTGTGCCGGAAGTCGACAAACACACTGATTTTCTGTGCCGATCGTTGAGGTCACTAATGAAGTAGGAATTCTTTCGGCAGCGTCCGGTACGGACACAGGTCAACGAAGGGGTGATCCCGGTGATTGTACGCTTCGCGTGCAATTCGGTTCTATGTATTGGGCATTGTGAAGATTGTCTTGAAGGTGGATTGGCCATCAATGCCTTGGTGTCAGAACAGGATCTCCTGCGAATCGGTATTGTGACCAGCCCCTGGTGAGGTTACAAACGGAATCCTATTTCTTCTGTAGCGAAAAGTGCAGATCATCTTTTGCTAGGACTCGATGTTATCGCGGCGTTTAGTAACTCGTCTCTAGGTACGGATAATCCGTCTCTCCAATATCTACCTTCGGGTTGAGGAGATGTCACGTCCGGTGGCCGACGGCGGGGAGACTTCCTTCGCGGGGCATTGGAATCGGACAGGGAGAAGAAATGACTGGGCGGACCAGTATCTGGCTCTGGTTATCCTCTGCACTGCGGAAAGACGGGGTAACGACGACTGTCGTTATCGATATCGCGGAGGTCAGGCGCGTGGTACGTCTCGGAGAAACTTCACCACGCGATCAGGTGAAGGCCAATGAGTGACCGGTGGTCACCCGAAACATAGGCTGCACTACACCCGGATAGGTGTAGGTTACCATACTTCCTCGGCGGAGAAGTTAAGTTAGACGTCGACAATGTGGGTCGCTGAAGACATCCGAGCCTTTGCCTCAAAGTCCGCTCATCGCCGGCCAGGTTGCGACAGCCCCGCATGATTTTTATTCTCGGCAGCTGCTCGGACAGCCTCTTGTCGGTGTGGGGTAGTCGTGCGGTGTCTGGTCGTCCATGCTCGGGCTTTTGCTCCGCTATTTTCTGACTCCGCGAAGGTCAGAAGGTATTCGATAGCGAGTCGGTTGTCCTGATGTAGCTCGCCGGACGTTCCAGGCGTTTTTGTGTGTGCGGGTGTATGTGTGATCAGTGCATGGTAGTCGCGGTACATAGGGCGACGGCGGGGAGCGGGCGCGGTGTTATGTTCGTGGCTCCGGCGTATTTATCAATACATGGCTCACGTATGTCGTCGCGGTACTTTAAATTCGGCAGTTCGAGTTGACATGCATATGACAGGAATTACACACGGGTCGCGTTATTATGGTGCACTTGGGATTACGTAGTCGGTTGTGCACGGTAGCACTACGGGGGTCACTGCATGCGGTGTGCTCGTGTCAGTTGAGCCCCGGAGCGGAGGGCACGCGATATCGTACTCCTCACGGTAACGGCTTGGCCGGGCGAGCTCAGCTAGAGTGCAGCTGAAGACGGTATGGTTCGGTCGCAGTCGGTCGAAGGGTTTCGGTGACACCCTTGATACTACATGGTTCGTCGGTCGGATAGATGCACTTCGTCTTTGCAGCGTGGTTTACTGCGCGGAAGTCCGGGCCGCACGCTTACCCGGGAGATGCACTGCCCGATGACGTGAGTGAAGCGGGCGATGTCGAGAACTATTGACGGATACGGCGAACGTACCACTCCTACTCGTCTCTATATCCAGATCCGCGCCATGGGCGAGAAGGCCAGTAACTCCCGATGGAAACGGCGAACTCACCGTCCCGGAAAGGTGTTTAAAATCCGGCGCCCGCGACTTCCACGGAAGAGATGACATTAGCACTACCTCGGACTTGCCGGTCGGAAGGATGTTGAGTGCGGCTGCGAATTTACTGTTGTGACGGCGCACACACCGTCGCGGTTTCTCGACCTGGGGATCGGTACCCGGAGCAGCTGAAATCTCTTCGATCTGGCTGACTCCGATGTAATCGGCTTCCTTTCCACGGTGGAGCGGGCTTTTATAACGCTTCCGCCGGGTTTTTCGGCACGCCGTTGTTTACAACAACGGCTTGTTGCATGCTCGAGTGCATACGTGAGTCAAGTGTGTACCGCATGTGTGCTGCGTGTGGCGGAATTTGTGTGCCGCAAAGCGCCGTTAGCGGTCCGACGGTTGTTCGGTCGGCCGCGGTATTCGCCGAGGGGATGCATCGTTACAAGGTGGGTCGCTAAAAACCGATATCCCGTAGTGGTATATTTTGAGCCTTTCCGGCAAAACCAGGTCGATCGAGTCGACATTTCCTCGATATCTGAGCAACCGGCGTTAGCTTTATAAATCGTACTGAGCGTCGTGAATATTATGTGCAATGATATTGGAAATTAATACAATTTGGTAAAAATAAATGTAATTGTAAAATGAGTATTTCTCTAATATATTTTCTTTTCCTCTACCATATATACCATATGTAAAAATTCATCGAAAATCATAATGTAACTATCTTAATAGAAACAGTCTGTTTCGGATCGAGTGAGACTCGACCGCCTGGTTGCGATGCGTCAGGCGAAATGGTCTCGCGTGCGCCGGACTCTCGCCGCCGGAGCAAGTGACGCACACCGCGAGGCGGCACGCCACCTGGATAATCCGCCCGCGAACGAGTTCGTTTGCTGGCGGGTATATGGGAGCGCTCCGTAGGAGCACTCGTGAGGCCGCTTTCATCTTCCAGAGCACTCTGGTTGACGAAGCGGTGATCGTATGCATAGCGTGCCATTTGGTTCTGTGTGTTGGGTATTGAAAGGTTATCCTTGGTGGTTGGGTGATTGGCCTTCAGTGCCTTAGTGTCGGAAAGATATATCGCACTCGTGGCCTTGAATGCCACAGGATCTTTTGGGCAGAGAACCGAAAGACACTTCCGCAGTGCGTCACAGTGTGGCTCGATAGTTCCTCGCGTACGAGGACTGCGAGTAAACCGTGTTGGGCGCGGTGGAGTGACCTGATGAGTGAGGTCACCAGTGGAGTAGGAATTTCTCCGGCAGCGTCCGATGACCTGGATCACCGTTCCCTGCGACTCGGAGTTATCGTGGAGCTTGGCAACTCGTCTCTAGGCACGGATAATCCGTCTCTCCAATATCTACTTTCGGGATGAAAAGAGTCTCGGAGCCAACGGAGGGGAAACCTTCTTCGCGGAGCACCGGAGTTAAGAGAGGAGAAGTTCAGATTAGCACGACATTCATTGTCGGCCACATGGGTCGTCGAAGACCCATGTTAGTCGCGTCGGGTGACAACCGACAATGGCGGCATAATGGATTGCGGAAGATTCAGGATCGCCTTAGGAGAGAGCCGATATCCGTCAGCAACGTGAGTCGCTGAAGACCAGAACGATCCGTGCGGCGAGACCAACATACGGCGATGGCAAGTTGAGTCGTGTGAGGACCCCCATGCATTTGCCTGGGGCACCGTACATCGGCAGCCAAGTGGGTCGTTTGAAGCACGATACCCCGTAACGGAGCGTCGTGTGTCTTCTAGGTAAGACCCAGTCAATTCGAGTCGACATTCGCTCTGTGTCCGAGCAACCGGCGCTAGCTCCCACAATTATACTGAGCGTCGTAAACGTTTCCGGCCCGTGGAGCCGGATAGAAACACATCCGGTCCTTCCAGCAGGACCTATTCGCATAAGGTTCACGGTCCTTCGAGCCGGAACAGCGAGCAAACGATAATCAGTTCTTCGAATCGGAGACATTTTTGAACATATCTATATCACAAAAGCATGTATAATCAGGACAGCAGGTAAACAAAAAATCTAGGGTTCGAACCCTTTTTGTCCCGCTTTTTTTCCTGGTCATTTTTCATATTCTTACCTCACATATGTTTGAAAAGACGTTATATGTAGAATTATATAAACGTAAAACGTTTTAAACTGTACTATAAATGTACGTTAAACGTTATTTACTGTTTGTTTACCGTTTCTTTGTCGTTTTTTACTGTATGTCAAGCGTTCTTTTACCGTTCTTTAACGTTTGTCAACCGTTTCTTTGCCATTCTTTATCGTTTGTCAATAGTTTTTTGCCTTTCTTTAACCGTTTCTCAGTCGTTTTACCGTGCGCGGCCTTGTTTATTTGCGCGAGAGCGATGGGAGCAAACCGGGCAGGCAAACGCAGATGTGTGGGAGTGATCGTTGCGGGCGAACGCGGAAAGGTCCGCGGGTGGGAGCGGATCGCCGGTTGAACGTGGGCCACTAGAGGGGCTCGTTTACCGACCGCTGGAGGGATATCGGTCACTGGAAAAATGTAGACCGTTAGAGGGGTTAACGACTGCCGTACGGTAATACAATACGTGACATCAGTCCCCGTGTGAGTGACGTCAGCCCCCTCGTGACGTCAACTTCCGCGCATACAAATTCCCCCTTCCCCCGCGTGACGTTGTCCCTACATCCTGCAGTACAGTACCGCCTCCCCCCCCCCCC
>NW_014554289.1:16090-36498 GCF_001313825.1 Dinoponera quadriceps
CCCCCCCCCCCCATACTCTCCTCGATGCTCCTGAATTAGAAATCTCCTACACCTACTTGTAAATATATTTGTAACACTTGCCCTTTGGCAATTTTACAGATTTCTCTTCTGTCCGTATCCCTCTTATTCAACTGCAGCCGAACAATTTTCAAATGCAATTTTATGTGGCGTATGTAACACATATGCGCTCCGCTTGGTTCATCTCTATTCTTGCATGTTGGACATTCGTCTTGTTCACTTGTAATCTTATCTGGTATGCTCATTTCGTCGTTGCGTTCCACTGGCACATCTGTCGTATCTTCTGTATCTTGAAAGTTATCTTTCTCTTGCAGATGAATATTTATTAACTTCATACGGTCACTTATGAATTATAAATGTTTAGTAAGAAATTCATTTGCTCACATTGATATTTGTTCTGCTTTTTAAAATGTTTTTAATAATATTAAAGTCGCTTTCAACTGAAGCACTACGAGCTGGAATCCTTCAATACCCAAATTTATCTCTGCATATACACTACCGTCCATAAGTATTTGCACACCCCAATTTATTTGTTTACTTCAAAAAATTAGGCAATTTTAATAAACTTAATTGCTTCCCTTACTTTTCAAATGTCACATATCATATAATTAAGGTGCGACGTTCCTGCACCGCCTAACTCGCGGCCCTGAGATGGCTGGCCGGATGTCCAGTTTCGGTTTGAAAAGAGAAGAGAGTTTTGGCTTAATGGTAACAATAGGTTTATTTCTTCGATATTTGTTACAACAGACGAGTGTTTGTAGTCCGGGCTTTAAACGGTTGAAAGCGTGTTGTGTATATTGCCCGACACGCGTATATTTTCCTAGAACAGCTGATCGCTCGTGCTTCGTGGCAAGACGGTTGTGCGGTAAGACGAACGCGAGCTGGTGAGTCGCGGCGCGTTGTATACAATAGTCGCGAGTGGTGATCGGATGAGCCGCGGGGAGCGAACGCGGTGTTTTGAGTCGCGTACGGTTTCTACTAGATCGCTTTTAATTTCTCCGCGATGCTTTCCCGATGCCTTTTAATTGTCGCAGAGAGTGCAATCAATGGCCACGCGCAGGTGGCCCGAGGAGCGGATGCACTCTCTCGACCCTGAGGCCCCACGGGGTCGGAACGGTGCGGCACTCAGGAGATATCACTCCTGCAGTCTCGCGAATCTCCCGTGGGGACTGGTACACCGGTAGCACGCGGAGAGGCGCGGCGCGATAACGGTCGGTGCTGTATTGATAGCGACTGCTTCGCCAGGAGAGTCGGGGCCGAGAACGCACGGCGGAGACGGCGAAGTCGCCACCTCCTTACCCGTTGACTTTCTTATTGAAGCGTGCTCCTCCCCCCGGATCTTATCTACTAAAGTTCGCTCGAGTGGTTGCTCGCATGCAACCCTGGTACGGTGACGCGAGGGACCCAGTGTCCCTTCCTAGAAGGCGGTGTTTCGAGCCGAGAACATGCGGCTAGACCTGACCGAGAATGCTCGGTGGAGACGGCGAAGACACCACCCCGGACTTGCCGAGCCGTATGTCGTCGGTCGCAGGCCGGCGGGGAACCGGGCACTCCCGGTGGAGACGGTATTCCGTCCCAGTAAAGAATGGTGAGTGCGGCTGCGTACACGCAGCTGGGACGGCGAATACACCGTCTCGGTTCTTCGGCAATGGAGGACGGGATCCGGAGCAGCCTGAGAACGTATCGTTCTGGCTAACTCTGGTGGAATCGGTCAAGATGCCTCCGCCGGTCGGAATATATATCCGACGGAGGCTCTTTGTTTATGTTTACGGCTACGCACGTGATCACGCTCTCGGCGGAAGCGCGCCACGTAAATGCCCTGTCAGCTTAGGATGGCGCAAAGCGCCGGTGAGCGACCCGACAGATGGTCGGTCGGGCCGCGGGGAGGGTGACGGCGCTAATGCGTCGTCGTAAAGGAAATAATCAAACTGAAAGTGATGTTTTTGCACGTTGTTTTCCTTATGATGATTAACATATTTCCATTAAACTCTCTCCATTGTTCACGTTTTTTCTTGTGATATGAATGTTGTCGTTGTTTACTTTTATATAATTGAAATTGGTTTAGCTGTCACTCTCGGTCCTCGAATATCTAGTTTCCTTCCCAAGCTTGAAGAATATACATCCAAATATTAAAACGAGTTGTGCGTGTGAGTATTGTTAAAAAAACTTGAACATTGCCGAAATCAAAAGAATTCTCCCTTGAAGTGCGTGATTTGATCTTTGATTATCGCGCATCACCAAATTGCCAAATCTTACCAAAACATTTCTCTTGAAATGAACATATCAAGGCGAACATTGATAATACCATCTAGAAATTAAAAAAAACCGGCGATATTTTAACCAACAGGAAACTTACTGGAAGTCCCCGGATTACGACATTAGCAGTGGACAGAAACAATATCAGCGAACGCAACACACGCCTTACCGCTCCAGAAATCACTTTGCAGATAAATTTGAACCGAGCTATCCCATCAGCACATCTACCATAAAATGTAGACATGCAGAAGCTCGACTTTATAGTCGAGTAACGGTTAGAAAACTACTCTTAAAAGCTATTAATAAGAAAAAACGATTTGAATGGGCTAAAAAATAAAAGAACTGAACCAGTGGAAACTAGGAATCTGTCCTTTGGAGCGATGAATCAAAATTTGATGTTTTCTGTTCAAGGCGAAGGGTCTTCGTTCGCAAATCACCAAATGAGCGCATGTTCGACGCATGTTTAATTCTCTCTGTCAAGCATGGTGGAGGCTCTATGATGATTTAAGGATGCTTTGGCAGCAACACGATCGGTAACATTTACAGTGTTCAAGGAGTATCGAAAAAATAGCAATACCTTAATATTCTTGAGAATAAATTGTTGCCAGGGATGTATATTTTTGGCAAGAAATTTTTATTCCAGCACGAAAATGATCCAAAACACTTCTAAAATCTGCTAAGAATATTTGGAAAAATTTACGAAGGAAAAAAAACTGAAAGTAATGTTTTGACCACCGCTGACCTCGATCTAATTGAACTATTGTGGGACAAACTCGACAGAAATATCAAGAAAGTATGCTTAATTTCTTCTGAAGATCTCTGGAAAGTTTTACAGGAGAAATAGGAGAAAATCTTAACAATAACGCTAATCTCATTAAAAGATCGCTTAATCTTTGTGAGACTGTTATTCAAAATCGGAACAGCCATATTGACGAGTAAAAACTATAATTGTTTTCTCTTGTAAATTGCTTTTTTTCAAACTATTTTTAATTGTTTTCATATATATTTTGTTCACATAATTCATCCACATTATATTTTTTTAAAAACCTTGAAATTATTAGGTGGGCAAATATTTAATGGTAGTGTGTATAACATATACCAGGTGTATGCATAAGTTTTTTCCGGTTTAACTAAGAGATGGCGCCAGCGAAAAGTACGCAGCGTATTAATTTGACACATACGTCATTTTGTTCGTCTGACATTTAAAATTACAAACACACACAAGTTGAATCCGCCAAAAACTAGCGTCTTTGTTTTATCGTTCAGTGATTATGTCGAGTTTTGTGCCTGAAAAAGAACATTTGCGGCATGCATTGTTTTCCTTATTTAATCAAAAGAAAAAGGCTGTTGAAAGTCATAGTTTGCTGGTAGAAACATATGGGTGAACACGCTCCATCGATTAGAACATGTGAGACATGGTTTCGACAATTTAAAAATGGTGATTTCAATGTGAAAGACAGTGAGCGCTCTGGTAAACCACAAAAATGCGAAGACGAGCAATTGCAGGAGTTATTGGATCATGACCCAACTCAAACTCAACGGCAATTAGCAGAAGCATTACATGTATCACAAGAAACAATCAGCAGACGTTTACGAGCAATGGGAAAGATCAATAAACTCGGTAAATGGGTCCCACACAATTTGAATGAACGTCAAATGGAAAATCGCAAAGTCACTTGTGAAATGCTGCTTCAACGCCACGAAAGGAAATCATTTTTGTATCGAATTGTGACGGGTGACGAAAAATGGATTTATTTTGAAAACCCGAAGCGGAAAAAATCGTGGCTTTCACCTGGCGAAGCCGGTCCATCAACACCAAGGCCAAATCACTTCGGCAAGAAGACCATGCTCTGTGTCTGGTGGGACCAGAGCGGTATTGTGTATTATGAACTCTTGAAGCCCGGCGAAACCGTTAATACCGTACAACTGTGTTGGCTATCGCCAACAAATGATTAATTTAAACCACGCATTAATCGAAAGACGACCGGAATGGGCCAGAAGACATGACAAAGTGATTATGTTACACGACAATGCGCCGTCTCACACAGCAAAACCAGTGAAAGACACCTTGAAATCGCTTGGATGGGACATCCTTCCGCACCCGCCGTACTCCCCAGACCTGGCGCCATCTGACTATCACCTTTTCGCATCAACCGGGCACGCGCTCGCAGAGCAGCACTTCAGCAATTTCGAGGAAGTTGGAAAATGGCTCGACGAATGGTTTGTCGCAAAAGACAAGCAGTTTTTCTGGCATGGAATCNAAATTACCTGAAAGATGGGCGAAATGTGTAGAAGCCGATAGCCAATATTTTGAATAAAAAAAAATTAATTTCCTTTGAAAATTACGTGTTTTTTTTTACCAGAAAACCGGAAAAAACTTATGCATACACCTGGTACATGAGCGCATTGGTATCGATTTTATATCTTTCATCAAACGATCAGCAAATACTGGCAAGTAGTGCACATTTTCACGATTTCCTTCATTATCGGCAATCAGTTGTTGCACCTGATCATCTAAAACTTTTACCCATTGATTTCATTTATTGCCATAGATATATTCTTATTCAAAACCTACTTTGTCAGATTGTTTGGAACTATCAATTATTAGTGTTTCTTCACTTGTTGATATTAATAAATTCTTCGCCTGTATTTTATATATTTCATGTATTATATATGTATTATCAATCATTGTGTCTGACTTCTTGCGTTAATTAAAATAGTCTTTAATATTTCTTCTGCTGTGTCAATATTGCAACATAAATTTAATTTTCCCAATGGTACGTCCTGGGTGTCTCGAAAACTACGAATTTCTCATTTTAATTATATGATTGGGAATCAAACGGACTTCGGGCAAGCGCTACTGTATTAAAGTTAATATTACAATTGCCGCCGCTAAACGTGCCGTATGGTTCCTAATGCGTCTATCATCTTTTCCGCCTTCACGTAAGATATATAGTTTTATTTATATCCTAGGTACCCTGGGAAAAACAAATTCCTTTTTATATAACCAAGATAATCTAGCCGCCTCTACGATAAGCACGTATTCGTTCATCCTGGGTACCTAGATAGCAGCGAATTCCTTCTTTTATTCCTGTAAAACAGATTTAAGCGAGCATTTTTTAATAGAAAAGTTACTATTACGCGCCGCTCAAATACGACATAAGGCTCCCGATGGGTCTGCGATCTTACCCGCCTATGTATATAGCCGGTCGAACGAAGGCCCTTTGATAGGATAATGTTTTTAGGATCATTTATGACATCCAAATAATATTAAGAATTTTCCATAATAACCATTTCCCACGCAATCTTCTTTCATTGATGGTCGTCATCCGCCACCCCCTGAAATCATTCCTATATAAATCTCACTCTTTTGCCGTGAGTTCAGTTCAGTTCGAGTTTTAGTTCAAGTCCGGTTCAAGTTCAAGTTTTAGAGTGTTTCATTTCAAGTTTCAGTCCAGTTCAGTCCACGTCCAAGTTTTGAGTCCATAGTCGAGTCTAGTTCCAGTCTTCATTCTTAGTCGTATTTTGTAGTTGTCTGTCCTTCTTAGTCTCAGTTCAGTCTAGTTCATTTCATAGTCTAGTTTTGAGTCGTAGTTCTTATTCTCAGTGTTCTTTTGTAATTCTCAGTTGTCTTCACCCTTAGTCTTAGTTCATTCGTTCTCGTTCTCGTTCTCGTTACCAGTTTTTAGTCCAGTCCATAGTCTGTTTTTAGTCTTCGTCAGTTTTCTTTAGTAGCCTTCATATTTCGGGATCCCATAAACACGGTACACCACGATCATTGAACACATGTTCTACGTACTATTGATCACACTTGATTCATCTAAATCGTTAGTCTCGATTTCATATTTAAACACGAATTTTAATCATTTCAATCCAATCTCCAATCTCACTTCACTCTTTAAAACACACAAACACACTGCGTAATTATTATCTTCCTTGTATTATATAATGTTTTTCTCGCTATACCGATACGTTAAACATTCTTGTTATGTTAAATCCGATTGTATTAAATTAAGTTACACGAACTACTTTTTTTACTTAATTTTACTTTAATCTTCCTCTTGTATTTGCATTATTCTAATAATCCTGATTTATAAAAATTGTTTAATATTAAGCCATATATCTCTTTGTTTAACTTTAGCTGACTCTGTCATCTTTTAAATATTGTATCTTTTACAATGAGTTTCCTCATCAATTTAATACTATAATTAATCCTTGTGAGAAACAAATTATGTTATTAGTATAATTAATAAACTGTTTTATTCAAAATGCCCTAAATTAACCAAGTTGTTAAAACAATTTATTCATCTCCTTTCAATTACTAAAATCTAAATTCACTTATCAACACGCTCATATGGTCCTATCCCATATAAAGAGATTAAGTTCTTTGACCTAAATAAAGGACTACCTAACGTACGTTCTGTGATCGGAGTAAATGGGCATCTCCGGACCTTGACCGGATCTACAAACCTACTAGTAAGTTTAGGCCTCGTGAGTGCGCGAATAAGCGATGTTTGTTGCGTACATCCTCTTCCAGGACGTAACACTCCCGGTTGCAGTATTGTGTATTGGTATTGCATTGTAATAAACCGTTTTTCTTCCCTTTTTCGTCTCATAATCATGGAAGTAAAATCTTCCTTCGGCACGGTTATAATAAAACTTGTCAGACCGTCAGTACTATTCAAACGAACATTACAGTCTTTTAATGTGGTATTATTTAGCGTAACTGATCTTGAAACGTCTGAGTCTCGCGTCCTATTCTCATCTCTGTACCATCATCTTCTCCATCTGCATCATCTGCATAATCTGGCACAATGCGAGAGCGATTGCCCAGTTCATTCTTTATTCCAAATTTGTTACACGTAACAAACATGTAATGGGCATTAGGTGTCATGACATTATTTAATTCGTTGTCAATTTTCATCCATATCGAAAAATTTTTAGAAATTACTTTTAAGTCCTCTTTTATTATATCATTCTTATATTTTATTTAAATGTCTTTTAAAATACTTCTGTCTATTTTATGTGGTCTTCTTGCTCATGACACCTTGAAACAATAATAAATCATTGTCACTCTTGATAAGTTGCCACTTTTAACGCTTACTGTCACTTCTAGAGCTATCACTGTCACTCTTGAAAAGTTATCACTTTTAACGCTTACTGTCATTCTTACTAGAACGCTAAGGAACGCTAAATTTAATTCTTTAAAAGAAATAAAGCAAGAAGCACCGAATAAACGCGTTGCGTTATACGAAACACACGAAATCGATTTTCGCATTACCGTCTCCTAATTATGACTGACACATGATTAACAAGCGGCGACGCGTCCGTTTTTCTTTCTTTAGGCGTTCCAGCGCATGAAGCCAATTGAGAAGGAGCTTCGTATATCGTATGGAAAGGATTAGCTGATGTATCTCGTTATTGTCGCAGTATCTTGCCGCATTAGTCACCGCACCTTTTTTGCTGATATTTTTCGCGAGGCGAGAATTTATAATGGTCAAATTAGACCGACGTCCGACTTAGACAGCTTGAATAATGATCATAGAGTGAAAGGAGAAACAACGCTTCGTCTTTTTCTAAAGGAGAGAATGTAGAGATAGTTCCAACTTTTTATATATCTCTTTCTCTCTCATACACAGGTGTGTTTGAGAAAAAGGAGATATTATCGTCTATTCTTTTCTACGCCTTTAATAAAACAAGGCACGACACGCTCCACCGACTTTTATTATGTTCATGTTTTTATCACGGCTACTGATGACGTTTTTCTTACTTAGCAACAATGAATTCAAGTTATTTTTATACAGCAGCAGGCAAACGTCTGTCAATTTTCTCTTAAAACATTTTTTAATGCTTAATGCTACTCATGAGCAACGGCGAGCATCAACTGATTTCTACTGATAAAGTAACGCAATGAGCAGCATGCAACATAAATCTGCGCGTTAAAAAGAAACACGCCTCTCGCAATCAGTTAATAGTTATTGTTGCTAGAAGATTTTCAAAAATAACGCATTTTTCTTTATAGCATTAAAAAATTATGTGATAATTTTTACTACAATATTTTTTGTGCTTATGCACATGAAAGCAAAGAATAAAATATTGAAAATAATTCACAATTATATTATTTATTCTTTATTTTTCTTATTTATTTTTTTTTATTTTTCAATCCGTTCATGGACAGAAAGCATTCACTACATTACTGTATTGTCTTAGAGCTATCTACTTGAACAATGAATTACACTATGCATATTTTTATATTAATTTATAAAAAAACGAAACAATTAAAATAAAAAATAATTACATAAACAAGAAAAAAACAAGAAGTTTTAGTCGAATTTAGTATAATTAGTATAATTAGTATAATTTAGTATAATTTAGTAAAATTAGAGTATAGAGTAACAGTGTGTTGATAGAACAAAAGCAGCTTATATATATAGATTAGTTTCGATGGCCTGTTTCCAAATAATTGCTTTCAAAATTAATAATTTCCATTGCTTTTAATAAAATAATTTAATTTTTAATTATTAAATTAATAATTAATAGCTATGGATGCGAATATTTCTATTATTGTAACGGCCTCTGTAATTCCGTCCTCTTTTCCTTTGCCTTCTCTTTGTTCCTCTTTAATAATTGGCTGTGTTATTGAGAACACAAAATTCTGTACAGCCTATTGTTGCAACTTTGCTGCTTTGGACGAACATGAGCGCGGCACATAAGCTGTAAAGTGCTCATTTTCATGTTCGTTTTAGATTACCTCTGCAGAACTCACAAATAAACTTGCTTCAGAAGTTACGTTATTTATTGTATTGGGTGAGTGCAAAAGTTCGTGCGGAGGTGCAATAGATGGCGTTAGAAGCGGCGTAAAGTTTTGTCATTAATACCGCCATCTCCGTAAGACATATCGTTGGAAAGGTGACGTGTGCAGCGTTCATTTCAGACAAAAGAATTTGTGTAGATACGAACTGCTTCGAGAAAGATTACTTTCAAAATGAGTGTCGAAAAGGTGCATTTACGGCATGTTATGCTTTACGAGTTTCGGAAAGGAATAAACGTTGCAGCAGCCGTAAAAAACATTCAAGAGGTTTATCAAGATCAAGCACCAGCTAAACGAACTGTGGAAAAATGGTTTGCGAAATTTCGCCGCGGACAGTTTAACNTCTGATTATCACTTGTTCCGGTCATTGCAAAATCATTTAAATGGAAAAAAAATTGACTCTTTGGATGCCTTAAAAAACGTCGTGTCTTCGTTCTTCGAATCTAAACCGCGCAGTTTTTATGATCGGAGTATCCGTATGCTGCCAGAACGTTGGAAAAAGATTATAGACAACGATGGAGAATATATGATTGATTGAATAAAGAACTTTGTTTGCCTAATCACTGTCTGACTTTTACTCACAAACTCCGCATGCACTTTTGCACTCACCCAATATATTGGGTGATATTAAATTTTTTAACTTTTTTTTCTTCTCACTTTATCATTTGTAACATCCTGTATAGTTCGCTACACGCGCGGCGGGAGCGGCTCCGCTGCTTAGCAGCTAATTAAGCCAAGAAGGAATGTGGTAAAGTTGCGGAAGTTTATACGTGTGGTTTTGAATTGGAATTGCCTAATAAGTAGGATTATTGAGGAAAACAACAACAAAATAAAACAAAATAGAAATACAATTCATAATTGTATTGGCAAATTGCGATAATTTTCACGTCGAGATGGCAACAGGGCTTTTTTGTCCTGAAGAAATTGAATAAAATTGACAGCCGCACCATATTGATGTATAGATACCGGAATCTTATTATTACCGTATAAGGATAGAATTACATTCGATGTCAGCTAATCCGAAATAGTAATACGTCAAGTGAATTACTTCGCCTTGGAAAGAAGAGAGAGCGGCGGCCGGCTTGAGTTCATTTGAAATGACTAATTATGAAGCGCGGCTGCACTGGTACAACTTGGAGAAAGTTACCTCGAAAATTCACGAGTACTGAATTTAAAAAACTCATGGTTGCACGTATCAGACTCCCGAGAAGAACTGGCTGTAAACTGAAAGAACTCGCGAGACTGACTTGAAAACTGAAAAAATAAAAATTACGAATTGAAGCTGGCTGACTGGACAAACTGAGAATTGACTGCTTGAAGACGAAGCCCTAATTTGCAAGCTCGTCCTTATATCCCTCTTCTTTCTACAACTGTGATGGCCAGCATTTTCGGCGGGACCACCAACGGACTTGGTGTTCCACTGTGTTCTTAAGCTTACTAAGATAGGATGAGAGACGGATCATGCACATACGAGGTCTGTTCAAAAAGTATCGCGAATTTTGTGTTTTTACAAAAATTATTTAATTATACATGAATATATATTTTGTCTCCTTCAAAGTAATCCCCATCAGATATTATACACTTGTGCCAACGTTTTTTCCAATTCTCGAAGCACTTCAAAAAATCATTTTTTGTGATCTTGTCCAGCTCCTCCTTCGATGCCGTCTTTATCTCCTCAATTGTAGCGTAGTGTCGTCCTTTCATGTGCCTCTTCAGTTTCGGGAACAAGAAAAAGTCACAGGGGGCCAGGTTTGGGGAATACGGTGGCTGCGGCATCATTAGTGTGTTGTTTTTGGCCAAAAATTCGCGCACAAGCAACGATGTGTGAGCAGGGGCGTTGGTACGAATTTCGCGGCGACCCGTCTCATGCCCAAATCATTAATAAAAATCGAATGGTACAAGCCAATTGATATGTTTAGGTCCTCAGCAACTTCTCTAACGGTGATTCGACGATTGGCCAATACTATTTTTTTCACTTCATCAATGTTTTCGTCTGTTGTTGACATGGTCGGCACGCTCTTCATCGTTCACATCTTCTCGACCCTCTGAGAACATTTTGTACCACCGATAAACGTTGCTTCGGTTTAAGGTAACTTCACCATATGCCACAGTCAACATTCGGAATGCATCCGCGCACTTAATTTTGTTTTCCACACAAAATTTGATACAGATTCTTTGATCCATTTTTTGGAATAGGCAAAAATCGAAGACGAGCCAAAACACGTCCAAGCAAAACTGCTGTTAAAGATAAACTAAATATTCAAAATGGCCGAACTTGTCGGCATAAGTGAGGGACATGAGTACCAACATAACGCCACAAAAAAATCGAAAATCGAATATACGGAAATTCAAAATTCGCAATACTTTTTGAACAGACCTCGTACGTTCTCAAGGAGCGGAAAAATTTAGTTTATCGAAGTTTATCGAAGTTTCACGCGATATCTGAAAATCACATAACATAACCCATCTCTTACAGCGAGAATAATCGATGGAACAATAAGGTCAGAAGGCGCGGAGTTATCAGATAAATTTTGAATTTTAATACAGTAACTACAGTAACTACAGTAATTTTAATACAGTAACAGAATTTTAATACAGAAATGAGGGGAATTATTTTCTATGAATGGCAAAGTGACATGGGGACTAGGTTTTTGTCCGCTGATAAGTTATGAAGCCTTCAAGGCTGCTCCTTGAAGAAATTGTTATTTTGCTTAAATTTGGTGGTCAGTCTGCATAAAGATATTTTCGCTATTCGGCGGCAGTAACTGCGGTATCTAATTTAATTGAATTTAATATGCTCGGAAAAAGATAAATAAAATGTGTGAATAAATTTGATGAAACAAAATATAACAACAATACGGTATGGAGTACAAACTAACATTATAATTGATTTCGGAAGCAGAAACGGCCCCGGCACCATGTCAACAGGCAACTACCGGGATGAAAGAAATATAGGGAAGGGAGGGCGAAGAAGAAGAGCGATAAAGAAAACAGGAGTAGGAAAGAGTTCCAGGGTACCTCTGGACGTAACAATATATATATATATATACTACATAATCTGAAAAGTCCCGGAATTTTTCAATAGGTGGCACCACTAGAAAATGAACATGATTTATTTCGAGAGGTTCATCTGTCGCTAATTTATGTGTAAAGTTTCATGACATTTCGTTTATTCGTTTACAAGCTACAGTCGTTTAAATGTCGCTACCTTCGCCTTCGTAAAAAAAATGGAAAAACAGGAATATTGCATATTGATCAAACATTGTTTTTTGATGGAAAAAACTCCTGAAAATTCAATGAAATGATCGAAGAAATGTTATCCCAAATCTGCTCCGTCGAGAACAACAGTTTATCGATGGTTTAGTGAATTTAAAATGGGTCGTACAAGCACCGAAGACGCACCTCGCTCTGGAAGACCAAAAGAGGCTACGAATGCGGAAATCGTAAAGCAAGTGCATCGAATCGTTTTGAGTGATCGTAAAGTAAAGTTGCGCGAGTTAGCTGAGGCCGTTGGTATCTCAAAAGAAAGGGCGGGATAAATTTTGCACGATGTTTTGGATATGAAAAAGCTATCTGTGCGATGGGTGCCGCGTTTGCTGACCGTCGACCAAAAATAGCAGCGCGTTGATGATTCAACGGCCGGTTTGGCGTTGTTACAGCGTAATTGAGCGGACTTTTTCGACGTTTGGTGACGATGGATGAAACGTGGATCCATTACCATACGCCTGAGTCCAATAGGCAGTCTGCAGAGTGGCTGAAAAGCCACGAAAGCCAACCAAAGCGGCCAAAAGACCAACGCTCGGCCGGGAAGGTTTTGGCCTCCGTTTTTTGGGATGCGCATGGCATAATCTTTATCGATTACCTGCAGAAGGGAAGAACAGTTACGGGAGAGTATTATGCAGCGTTATTGGACAAACTGAATGACGGAATAAAGAAAAAATGGCCCCATACGGCGAAGAAAACAGTTCTGTACTTTCACAATAATGCACCATCACACACGTCCTTGAAAGCGATGGCCAAATTGGACCAATTACGATTCGAATTGGTTGCTCACCCACTGTATTCTCCAGATTTGGCTCCCAGCGACTATTATCTGTTCTCAAACCTCAAGCGGTGGCTCCAGGGAAAGAGATTCACATCGAATGAGGAAGTCATCGCGGAAACCGAGGCGTATTTCGAAGGCTTGGACATTTCGTACTACAGAAAGGGCATCAAAATGTTGGAAAATCGCTATACCAAGTATATCGCAGTCGAAGGCAACTATGTTGAGGAATAAATATAACTCTGCCCAAAAAACACTTGTTTTCATTAAAAATCCTTGGACTTTTCAGCTCATGTAGTAAGTTACTATTTCCAATAGAAAGGAGTACGGACAAGTTAATGTTTTATGAATAACATCATTATCTGTAGTCGTTTCCAAGATTTCGGCGGGATATTGAGCGACGATAGAGTTTAAGGTTCTTTTCTCCACAACCGCTAAAGATATCGGTGTTATTCAGAAAACATTAACGAGTTCAAATTCTCTATTCTACTGGGAATAATGGTTTGTAACGATACGATTAATATATCTTCGATAATTAAGAAGCTGGACTTGGAAGCGCATGTACGTTACGGCATTATGATTACTCACAACATGCACGCCATATTTAGTTTATGGCTGTTTTCTCTGCAATTGCTAAAAATTTCGACGTCGTGCGAAAAGTATCACAGTTTGCAGTGTCTCTTGTTTTGAAATTAGTGATATATGATGATACGATTAATTTCTACGTCAGCTAAGTCGTCGAAGCGCATGAATGCTGTGGCACGTTCAATATTTCCTTTTGCCCTGTTAAATATTGGCTTATTACTCTGCAACTAGTAAGGACATCGACGTATAACAGAAAACATTATATCATTTGTACTCTTTTCTGTATGAATTAGTGGTTTATAATGAAGTGACTAATGCACCTTCGTTAATTACATCATTGACAGAAGACACTGCCGAACACGCCATCAGTTCCCGGTATGTGGCGGCTATAATCGGCGGGAAGATAACGCGTGAGAAAAGGTTCCGATGTTAACGTTTAGCGTATGACTTGCTACCGAATAATTCTCGTTACACGTAATCGGCGAAATTTAGGCAACGCCAAAAGATATTAAATTTTTTCATCAAACGTTAACTTATACATTCTCATTTTAATTGGAGATATTAATTTAGAATGACACGATTAATACATATTCGCTAATTACGGTGCAGAAATGCGTGTACGTTGTAGCATTTCGATTCGCGACAGATTTAGTGAATTTTTTTTACAACACTTAAATACGAGGTGTGTTCATAAAATAACGGGAATTTTTAAATTTCGCGGGTTTGGAGAGTCCGATCGTCAAAATTTTTTTTTATTATGTTGGTATACATGCCCCTGAAGTATGATAAAATTTTCAGGTGTATTCATTGTTTACTTTGTCTGTAGCAGCCGCTAAGGTTAGACGTGTTTTTATGAGCTCGGCGATTTTCGTTTGTTAAAAGAAATGGATTAAAGAATTTGTATCAAGTTTTGCGTAAAAAAAGTGTAACAAAGTGTGTGAAATGTTAACAAAGGTCTATGGTGAGTCTGCTATGAGTAAAACAAGAGTTTACGAGTGGTATAAGTGTTTCCAAGATGGCCGTGAACACGTTAAAGATGACGAACGCCCCGGACGCCCCAGCACATCAATAACCGATGAAAACGTGGAAAAAGTGAAAGAAATGGTTATGAACGATCGCCGAATCACAATCAGAGAAGTCGCTGATGATGCTGGCATATCGATTGGCTCATGCCATGAAATTTTTTCGAATGTTTTGGGTATGAAACGCGTGGCAGCAAAATTTGTTCCAAAATTGTTGAATTTTGAACAAAAACAGCGGCGAATGGAAGTTGCTTAGGAGTTACTAAATGAAGTCAATGACGATGCAGAATTACTGAAACGTGTTATAACAGGTGACGAAACATGGGTTTACGGATATGACGTCAAAACTAAGGCTCAATCATCAAGTGGAGGCATTCTGGCTTGCCAAGACCGAAAAAGGCTCGACAAGTACGGTCGAATGTGAAGGTTATGCTCAATTTGTTCTTCGATTTTAATGGCATAGTGCATTATGAATTCTTGCCACGAGGTCAAACGGTCAATAAGGAGTGCTACCTACAAATTCAACGCCGTTTGCGTGAAGCAATCCGAAAAACGCCCGGATTTGTGGAAAAACAATTCATGGCTTTTGCACCACGATAATGCACCTGCTCACATTTCATTGCTTGTTCGTGAATTTTTGGCCAAAAACAATACTGTAATAATGCCCCAGCCTCCATATTCGTTAGACATGGCTCCGTGTGACTTTTTTCTATTTCCAAAAATAAAGAGAACCTTAAAGGGCCGTAGTTTTACAAGCATAAATGACATTAAAGGCGCATCGCTGAAAGAGCTAAAGGCTATCCCAAAGATCGTGTTTGACAAGTATTTCGAGGATTGGAAGAAGCGCTGGCATAAGTGCATAATATCTAATGGGGACTATTTTGAAGGCGACAACATTAATGTAGACGAATAAATATTTTTTTCAGAAAACGAAAATTCCCGTTACTTTCTGAACACCTCGTATATCAACGTCATTTGAGAAGTATTGCGATCTGCAAAATGCCTGGAGTTGAAATTAAAGATTTACTAAAATACGGTTGATACACATTCATCTATCAAGGCGTTGCAGAGATATAGGCAAATAAGCCTTAAATGTGGTGCGAAAACGTATAATCAACGTTACGCAAAGTTCACGCGCTTATACGTATTAATTAATGAAGGTGCATTAATCGTATCATTAACTATCTCTAATTTTGATAGAATAGAGTACACACAATATAATGTTTGTTGTTGGTCGATATCTTTATTTGTTTCAGAGAAATAAGCCATAAGTATTATCAGGGTCAATGAAAATAATCGACATGTCACAACATTCATGCGATTCGACGCTTTAATATGCGAAGGTGATTTAACCGAATCATCAAAAAAATTTATTCTCAACACAGGGGACACTAATGATTGTAATGCTATTGTATATGCACGACGTTGATTTTTAGCGGTTGCAGAGAAGAAAGGAATAATTTCTATTGCCCCTTACACGAATAATGCGAAAACCGCAATGTACACGCGTTTCAATGCGTTACTAAACTAAAATATATTCGTATCATTACAAACGATTATTTCCAGTAGAAAGAGTGCGAAATTATTAATGCTTCTTGAATAACAACAATATCTTGTGCAAAGAAAAACTCGTAAATCTGTCGCTAGTACTCGCACTTCCGCACTATCATTTGCAAAAATTTATTAATTCTATCGTTATTAATTATTATTTCCAATAGAAACGTGTGCGGACAAGTTAATGTATTATGAATAAAGTTTATGAATAAATATAATTGTCTGTAGTCATTCTTTAAATTTCGACGATTTGTCGCAGTGTATTACTTGATGGAAATTCGGACTCCAAACTTGAACTTCGCAGCCTTTCTTATCACGTATTACGATCTCACGCATTATTGCCGCCAAATGACACGAATTCACGGTGTGCATTGTCTTCTTTCAATTCTTCCAATATAACAATATGATAAATGTATCTTTGCTAATTATGGTGCTGAATTGCGTGTACGTCGCGGCATTCCGATTATTCGTTGCTTGCGCGACGACAATATATAATATAACCGAAAGCATTACATTGAATTTATCAGAACCTGATATAAAACAACTAAATAATTATAGATGTCATTGTAAAAGTACACGTATTCAATATTATTGTTAGTCTATTCCACAAATAGACTTTTTAAACATGTCGTGATTGTTTAAAATAATGTATGAAGAAGTTGGCGATATTGAACACGGTGAATAAAATAATTTGAAAATCAACACAGATGTGACTAATTTTAAATAAATTACATGGGAAACAGAACATTACGTGGATAGTGGCAATAATTCTGGCGCACATACAATCTGTGATGCAACATGTCAGAGACAATTTGCACATATATGATAATAATATTTTGAATTGTTATATCCTTAATATATGTTTGATTTCTCGTAATATACACTTTATTTTGTACGCTTTATTTTATGCAGTATCATCATTTGTTCAAACAAAATAGATTAGGCCGATACAAGAAGAATCTGATACAATAACTAAAACATTTACACTTGAAATGAAAAATAAACGTCTACCTTCTAGAAGAACAATATCAGAGATTAAGATGAAACCCAAATATTTAAGCCGCCCTCCCATTCTATAAATTAGAAATTGGTTCCATAACCAAATTTTCAAATAAAAATAACGTGATAATTACACAGGACCACAAAATGGTTTTGGGAGTCTACTGGGATTCTAATAGGTATAATTTATGTTTTTGGGGTCGCTGAACACGAATCCATTCGCAAAATTGAGCCAGCACGTCAGGATTTGCAGTAAAATTAAAAAATGGTTAAAAATCTGGAATTTCTGTATAAATTTCGTCCCTAAATATACAAACCCCAAATTAACAAGCCCCAAACCCCAAACCCAAAAACCCCAAACCAACAAGCCACAAACCCACAAGCATATTTTACTCGAATATTATGTGGTTTAGGTATATACAGGGTAACCCATTTTAATCGATGGACCCTAATTCCTCCGATTCTATGCGTGGTACGGAAAAATGGTTCAGATAAAAGTTGTTCAGGACAAAGGGAGACATCCATCCGTACTATTTGTTTTGACCTTGAGATATAATGTCAAGGTTATTTCAAGGTCAGAATAATTTTTTTGAATGGAAAGCCCCATTTTTGACCCCGGATTCAAAAAAAGAGGGAAATTTTACGTCAAAAGTAATATTTTTAAACTTTTTTTTCATGACCATACAAAGGTCATTTTAAGGTGAAAAGCCTCAAAACCCAATATCGGAAGCTTCTCATTCGAGGTGTGTAAACTAACGCAACCCATGGCCCCTCCATCCAAAGATNTTCATGACCATACAAAGGTCATTTTAAGGTGAAAAGCCTCAAAACCCAATATCGGAAGCTTCTCATTCGAGGTGTGTAAACTAACGCAACCCATGGCCCCTCCGTCCAAAGATTTCTAATACAGCGGCCCTAAAACATAAGCCTTTAAACCCAGAGCCCGTCCCCTAAACCCCAAAGCTCCCGTAACCTAACCTTAAACCCCCAAAGATCCAGTAACGTAAGCCACTATAATTTAAAAATTCTGTATTCCGAAATTTAAAAAGTTAGGTTAAGGTCAATTACTTGAAGGGCGCTTAGAACCTTTTTTTTATTTCTTGATTTTCTGAACAATACCAAAGTTGAAGATGCTTTTAACGAGTACAAAGTTGCACAAGTTTCGACAACCTTAACCTTAACTAAATTGACCTTCTATTCAATTTTCATGGTTAACAAAAAAGTACGTCGTTTTTTTAAATAAAGAAGATTCAAAAAATAGAATCATCGTGACCTTACTTTTAGCGTAACCCAGAAACAACGACGTGAACGTAGTAAGTTCTGTTTCCTTTGGGGTGCTTTTTTAGCGTGAGTCCCCTTGCCTCTCACGATGGGGTGCTTGTTTAGCGTGAGTCCTCTTGCCCCTCACGACATTTGTTCTTTAAAACTCGATCAACTCTCATCCTTTCTTTTCGGAATAACGTGTCTTTTTTGTTTCAAAAGATCTGCGAATAGGTCTTCGTTTATGTGGTATTTTAGTATCACGTTGTAGGCTCCAGCAGTAATCAGCCATCATATGTTCATTCCAAACACCCTGGTATCTTCGTTCCATTGTTTTAATGTCCTGATGAAACCTTTCACCCTGCTCCTCACTGAAAGCCCCATGATTGTCCGGAAAAAAATCAAGATGTGAATGAAGGTAATGAATTTTTGAGTTCATTAAACATCCCACATTTTTGTATGTAATCAGTATGTCCTCAACATATTTTTTATAATCTGAATCCTTATTGTTACCCAAAAATTTTGATACAACATTTTTAAAATCTGTCCAAGCAGCGAGTTCAAGTGTTGTCATTTTATTTTGAAACTCTTCGTCATTTATAAGAGCCCTTATTTGAGGTCCATCCAAAACTCCCTCATTAATTTTTGCATGAGATAGATTTGGGAACTTGATGGAGATATGATTGAAAGCATCACTGTCATTTAATTTCATAGCTTTAATAAATTGCTTGATAAGCCCAAGTTTAATGTGCAAAGATGGTAGAAGTATCTTTGTAGTGTTTACTAATGGATCATGTAATTCATTCTTTGAACCTGGTGTTAGTTTGACGAGCTGTCCAAACTTTTTTTACGTAATGGTTAGCACGATCATGACTATCCCATTCACACAAAAAGCAAGGAAATTTAACAAATCCATTTTGTTGACCAAGTAGAATTGTTATGATCTTCAAGTCACCGCATATTTGTCAGTTATGTTCGTCATAATTTAGTTTAGTAAGCAACAGTTGAAGATCATTGTAGCTCTCTTTTAAACATCTAAAATATGCTACAGGAAGAGATGCATACACATTTCCATTGTGCAATAATACTGCTTTAAAACTTTGTGTGGATGAATCAAGAAACAACCGCCAATCATCAGGATTGTAATTGATGCAATTAAACTCAGAAATCAAACCTTTAATATCATTACAAAAAACTAATGAGCCTTCGTGGGAAAAATAAGGCCTAAAAGGTTCGTCTCTTTTTCTATAAAAAGATACCTTAGTAGTTTTTGTAAGAAATCCTGTTTCTTTTAGCCTAAATGCGAGTAACTCAGCGTTTTCTTTTGAAAGTCCTAAATCTCTTACGAAATCATTAAGTTCTTGTTGGTTGAACATTTTAGAAGCTTTTCTATTTTTGTCATCGGCTTCTTCAAGATTAGATTCACCATCTGCACTATTTGTAGATGCATGAGGTTCTGGAATTTCTTTATTCACTTCCATGGATTCGTTTTCCTCTATTCCTCTGCCAACTGAGGCTTCAAGAATGTTTCCTCGAATTGGCATTGTAACAGAAGTGACCGAGGGATATGAAATATCGATCTGCTTTTTGCATTAAATCCAATTGTAGAAACTAAACAGAAATAACAGTCATTTATATGATTCTCAGGTTCTCGCCAGATCATAGGAAAACTAAAGCGTTTCTTTGTTTTATATCCCTTTTGCTATGTACTAAGAAATGCACAATAAGCGCACAAAGTATTTGGTATCCAAAACTTATCAAAATCAGTCGTAGCATTTGGATAGCAAGAGTTATATATTGTTTTATAATGATCTGTAAAAATCTTCCTGTTTCTTTTCAACACGAATTCTCCACAAACAAG
>NW_014554289.1:36545-40962 GCF_001313825.1 Dinoponera quadriceps
ATCCAATTGTAGAAACTAAACAGAAATAACAGTCATTTATATGATTCTCAGGTTCTCGCCAGATCATAGGAAAACTAAAGCGTTTCTTTGTTTTATATCCCTTTTGCTATGTACTAAGAAATGCACAATAAGCGCACAAAGTATTTGGTATCCAAAACTTATCAAAATCAGTCGTAGCATTTGGATAGCAAGAGTTATATATTGTTTTATAATGATCTGTAAAAATATTTCTGTTTGTTTTCAACACGAATTCTCCACAAACAAGACAAAACTCATCCGGACTATTTGTGCACATCGTGATTTTTCTTCAAAAACAGATATTCTGAATAAAAGATTTATGGGACAAGAACTTAAAGTGCTAAATAAAACGCATATATTTTCCTAGCTTCAGGACAAGTATTGCAATACAATTTAGTCACTTACAATAAAATTTCGATATAAAATCAACAGAAAACACTAATTTACTGTTTCGAATTATAACTTTTTCATAAAAATACAATTTTTCAAGCCCATAAAAAGTACCTCTAGTAACAAAAAGACCAATAAATAAGCATAAAGGATATTGCAGACCCTATATGATGCGGGAAATAAGTATAAATTTATTTCAAACTTACGCCGTACATCAGTAAATGTAAAATCACAGGTGTCAATAAAAGCTCAATTTATAGTAAAATATAAAAAGTCTATATTATATTTCAAAAAAGTTTAGGAACTAATGTTAAAAAAGTGCGTCACACCAACCTATATACGTAGAAACTTAAAAGTTACATTTACTGTGAATATTTTCTTCAATATATATAAGACAAACATACATTAAAACAATAGAACAATTGCTGTGAAAGATAAAGGGATTTCAGTTTAGAAAGCATTCAGAACGAAATAGAACTTATTATGCCCAAGACGTGGTTTTCGGATAACGCTTAAATTAAGTAAGATTAAAGCTGAAATGTTAAATATACAGCAAACATATGATACTTCCTTTTCTAATGTAAGTTCATTGAATTAAATGGTCTGAAATAGAAGTATATTACGAGTGGGTCCACAGCTCTCTGTAAGGTAAAAAGAGGTGAGAGAGACAGAGGGAGAGAGACATGGGTGCGATGAGCGCGTTAGGGAAAGAGGGAAATTGTAACAAAGAGAAGCAGGGCAAAGATAGGTGAGGATTTAGGTTAGCCGAGACGGGGGAAACAGGTGAGAAGGGTCGTTAGTAGTACGAAAGATGGAGAGTGAGAGAGAAATGTGGTGATGTAATGAATAAATTTTTGGTTTGGAGTTTGTGAGAGTTTGGGGCTTGTAGATTTGGGGATTGTGGGTTTGGGGCTTGCAGGTTTGAGATTTGTGGGTTTGGGGATTGCGGATATGGAGCTTGTAGGTTTGGGGTTTGTGGGTTTGGGGTTTGTAGGAATGTGGATATGGAGCTTTTGGGTTTGGGGTTTGTTGGTTTGGAGTTTGTGGGTTTGGGGTTTGTGCGTTTGGGGTTTGGGACTTGTTAATTTGGGGTTTGTACATCTGGGGACGAAATTTATGCAGAAATTCTAGATTTTTAACAATTTTTTTAATTTTACTGCAAATTCTGACGTGCTGGCTCAATTTTGCTAATGGATTCGTGTTCAGCGACCCCAAAAACATAAATTATACCTATTAGAATTCCAGTAGACTCCCAAAACAATTTTGTGGTCCTGTTTAATTAGTAAAATTTTTTTTCTAAAAAAATTTTCTCTGTTGTGGCTCCTTTTGCAACATTTCAGATGGTTGAATATCCTTTAGCAACATTTCAGATGATTAGGGTGCTTACAACTATGTTTCTATATTTATAAAACGTTCTTAAGTTTAATAAAACTGTAAATATGTTACATCAGTCTCTGAATTTTTATTAGATTTATTTGCGGTAACCTTCAATACTGTTTCTTTCATTTACGTCAAATTAAATATAAACGGCTAAAATTGTAATGCTCTCAAGCAACACGTAAACGTTCGAGGAACAATCGCTTTACGTTCACTTGGTTTGGTTATATTCAAACAAAGTGGGAACGAAGGACATACGTTCTAGAAGCTTTAAGATATATATATCTTACGTAACAAAAGTTTCGCAGTATCATAATTATGCTGCTCTTACAATTTTATTTTTTAATTAAAATATATACATCGTAAAGCTTGATTATGTTATATTGTATAAATTTTAGCAATTAATTTTCTTTTAAATAATTTGTTATAAATAGACATAATCAAACTTCAAGTTATATATATTCTTTTTAAAAATAGAATTTTAACACAGCAGCATAATTGTGACACTGTGATACTTTTGCTACGTAAGATATACAGGGTGTCCCAGACCACCCGTCTCACCCAATTTTTTCGTAAACGCAACATTTTAAAGAAAAATATTTCAGACAAAAGTTTTGTGACTTCGAGGGGTACATAAGATGGTGTCGTTGGTTTGACCTTGGATAGTCGTTTGAAGATCACGTGAAGGTCACCTTTAATTTCTTAAATGAAAATCCCCATTTTTCAATACATATTCTTATAGCTTACCTCGAGAGCTTTCCAAAACAATATAATGAAACGTTTTTTTAATCAGTACTTTTCGAGTTATGAGGATTGAAAGTTACGGTACCGCCGGCATTAGCATTACCCAGTCGTGATGTATGACATGTCTGATACTGTCACGTAAGGTGTAACAAAATTCTCATTTACCAGCCATGTCGTATTCAAACGTGGAAGCTTGTGATATGATGCTTATTAGGTAAATGTGATGGTCAATTTAAAGCAGCTGCAAGATTGTGGCGAGAACGATACCCAGATCGCGCTCCTCATTCGTACAAAGTTTTTTCTCGCTTAGCTAACCGAATTACCAATAAAGGTATTCTTCAACCGGATCACAATAAAGGTAGACAAATTCGACGCGAAGTTAAAGATGAAAGGATGCCGGAGATTCTTGCATCCGCTCAATTGCATCCTTGCCATTCATTAAGACGTACAAAAAGAGATTCTGGAATTAGTCGCAACACGATCTGGCGAATTTTCCATGAAAACGAACAACCGTGGGGTCCTTATCTCTGTTGACACACACACATTCACACACACAAACACACAACACACAAAGAGGTGTAAATCCGACCGTGCAACCTCCACCTTGGGTAATGCTAATGCCGGCGGTACCGTAACTTTCAATCCTCATAACTCGAAAAGTACTGATTAGAAAAACATTTCATTATAGCGTTTTGGAAAGCTCTCGAGGTAAGCTACAAGAATATGCATTGAAAAATGAGGGTTTCTATTTAAGAAATTAAAGGTGACCTTCACGTGATCTTCAAACGACTATCCGAGGTCAAACCAATGACACCATCTTATGTGCCCTTCGAAGTCACAAAACTTTTGTCTGAAACATTTTTCTTTAAAATGTCGCGTTTATGAAAAAATCGGGTGAGACGGGTGGTCTGGGACACCCTGTATATTAAAGGTTCTTAAACGTCTGTTTTTCGAACGTTCCTACTTTGTTTGAATATAACCAAACCAAGTGAAATGAAAAGCGAACGTTCCTCAAACGTTTACGTGCTGCTTGCAAAGAATATATTTGCTAATAGGTTACAGGTACACACAATGACGATGAATATAAATACTAAGTTCGTCGCGTGGTGTATACCATACAATATGAAATTCGTAATATTATTTTAAACTTTAACATAAAATTTCAGAATTTGAATAAACCTTTGCATCACTCTCTCTTTTATTTCATCTTGTGTTATTTCGTCGAATTAAAATAAAATAAATCGCACCTGTTCCATTTGATACGAATGGCCTCCAAAGTACTGAGATCTTCCTTGAGCATGTGAAGGCGCATAACTTTGATAACAATGTCTCCATATTTCGGTTAGAACTTAAAACTTTTCATATTAAAATTAAATAGAAGCTGATCACTTTCGCTCATGCTTTGCCATATTGCATGGATGTTATTGCCGTTATAGGTCCATTCTCTGACCATAAAATATTCGAGGATTTTGCAAAATTCGTGAATTCGTTGGTACAATTTTCACACTCTGAAACAAGCGAGGCAATGTTTACACGAGTACTTTTTCGTAGACACGATAGAGTTTCGTATACCTTTGCCGAATACCTATGCATCTTCCAAAGATATCGATAATTATAGCAGGCAAGGTGGTCGAATAAAATGCATATTTTAAATATAACTTTATTTGGGATCAGTATGAGAGTCGGCATCCAAAGCAACTTTTTATCGGATATTTTTTGCAGCTTAGTTGCGCGTAAAAAAAATCTTCGTATATCAAAGGCGCGTCGTTTGTCGATACATAATTACAAATTAACATTTTGTTATCTTTACTGTAATTAGGAATGATAATGAATGAAATGCAAGAACTATTCACAGTGAAAAAAAAATATAAATATATATATATATATA
>NW_014554290.1:0-239 GCF_001313825.1 Dinoponera quadriceps
AGAGCTTTAACGCGCATAAATGAAACACAGTATATTCGATCCGTATATGTTTCTTAAGCCTTAAACCCACATTTTTTAATAATTGTTTTCTATATTATTATTATTTGCAATAATTATTGAAATGACAATTATTAAAAAATGTGGGTTTAAGGCTTAAGAAGCATATACGGATCGAATATACTGTGTTTCATTTATGCGCGTTAAAGCTCTGAAACATATTGAAAATAATTATTATATAT
>NW_014554290.1:571-3791 GCF_001313825.1 Dinoponera quadriceps
GAATATACGGATCGAATAAACTGTGTTTCAGAGCTTTAACGCGCATAAATCTCTTTCTTACTGGGTTCTGGGGTTTTCGGGTTATAGCATTTTGTGTGTACGGGGTTAAGGGGTTATGGGTTTAAGGAATTAAAAGATGAAGGGATTAAGATGTTAAGGGGTTCTGGAGTTATTGGGATTAAGTGATCAATGGATAGAGGATTTATTGAGATTTCAAGACTTTTTTTTGAGGTTATGAAAAATCCTGACGTGATGGGGTTAAATGGACCCCGAATTTGGATTCAGCGACCCCCAAAACATATGATAGACATAGTCAGATCCCAGGGGTAATTTTGTGAATTTTTTTTGTGGAGCTGTGTTATCTTCCTTGTATTATATAATAATGTTTTTCTCTCCATACCGATACGTTAAACATTTCTGTCACGTTAAATCCGATTGTATTACATTGAGTTACACGGACTACTTTTTACTTAATCTTATTTTAATCTTCATCTTTTATTTGCATTATTCCAATAATGCTGATTTATAAAAGTTCGTTTAATGTTAACCCATATATCTCATTGTTTAACTTTAGCTAACTGTTTCATCTTTTAAATATTGTATTTTTTACAATGACTTTTCTCATCAATTTATCACTATTATTAATCCATGTGAGAACCAAATTATGTTATTAGTATAATTAATAAACTGTTTTATTCAAAATGCTCTAAATTTAACTGGGTTGTTACATTTATTCATTTATTTCCTTTCAATTACTTAAATCTGAATTCCCCTATCAACACTTTCATATGGTCCTATCCCAGGTAAAGAGATTAAGTTCTTTGACCTAAATAAAGGACCACCTAACGTACGTTTTGTGATCGGAGTAAATGGGCCTCTCTGGACCTTGACCTGATCCGTAGACCTGCCAGTACATTTAGACCTCGTGAATGCGTGAGTATGCAATGTTTGTTGCGTACATCCTCTTCCAGGACGTAACAGAAGCCATAAAACAAAATTCGCAGAAGGAGCTGCAGGCTATACCGGAAAGTACCTATAAGAAGTGTTTCGACGACTGAATTATTCGTTTGACATAAGTATATCACATCAAATAGGGCCTATTTTGAAGGCGACAAAATAAACTTGGATGATTAAACCAATATTTTGTGTTTTATTGAACAATATTTATTAGACAGAATGTATAAAAGATTGCTAAACGCAAGGTGAGTTAAAAATAATTTGAGGAAAGATATTGAAGCAGCAAGTTAAAACTTTGGGTTAAATAATTTTATCAAGATAAAAATGTTATAAATTTTATAACAATTTCATCCTACCGCTGAGATTTAAATTTTGTCGCTTAACATTTAGCGATTGTATCTTTTTTTTTATTATAAATAATGTAATTATACGTAAAATAAATCTCATGATTTAAGTCATTAGACGCAATATGTCTTTCAATAATTGGTAATAACAGGTAATAACAAATAACAATTAGTGATAATTGATAATTTGTGATAAATATTATAATAACTGGGAATATATTTATAATTGTAGGGTTTTATTGCTGTAAAAAGTGTGATAATTTACTTTCGCCGTGATATCGGGTAACGACTAATTTGCAGAATGCCATCAAGCTAAAATTTGCGGAGACGACTTGCACTACCATTAAGATCACGTTACCCCAGGCACTAATCGTATTCATTATTTACAGCAAAGATACGTAAAGGCTTAGTAGAATGCACACAATAATGATAAATCTCACGTTTCGACGAAAGTCGTTCAAACAGATATTTGGATCGGGTCAAGTGCCCAGTATCCGTAAATATTGGCAACTCAACACAAATGCGAAACTCAAATCTAACAGAGCGAAATTTCAGAAAAATATTATCTCTTTGTGTTAGCTTCGATCTTTATTAAAATCTTACATATGGGGAATGTGTGCGAAAACTTACAAACAATATATAAGGTTTTTGGTTATATCGGAGTTTGGTTATATCGAATGACAAGACAGAACGATTCACACACGTTTAATTTTAATATGACTAGTTCAACTCTGTTGTCCATACAAGAACTTTTCGAGCAATCTCTATGTTAAAAGTGAATATTTTTTTACAAATACGAAATGACAGAAACGTTTATACTATCTACCACAAATTTTCGTGGAACATAAAGTTCTGTAAAATCTATAAATTGCTTACAGTAAACTATAATTTTCGCGAGTTTTATAACAAATATAAAGAACAAATTACACATTTACTTAATATAAAGAACAAATTACACATTTACTTAATAAATATTCTCATCAATTTGATAAATATAATATTAAGAGACACGGTAGGATCTCACGAGAAATGTACGCGCGAAACGATGCCGCGAGACGCCCGTGTTTATTTATTTATTTATTTATTTATCTATTTATTTATTTATTTATTACCACACTTCTAGTTATGAGGTCAGATAATCGTACAGTGATAACGTAGCACAAGATGTAAGCTAAATTTGGTTTCAAAATCAAAAATATAAAAAAATTGTATTAATAATCACTGTCGTCTAATATTTTATTCTTTTACGTTCCACTCGAAGGTGCTGGTTGTTGCGAATTGACGAAAAAATATACTTTCACAAATTTTAAATCTTCGCATTTTGTTATCAGAAGAATATAATGAGCGAGAGAGCAAAATGGAAATCAGAAATTGCAGGAAAAAATTCTTTTAAAAATTCTCAATTTTCTCATTTTGTTATGAAGAAAATATAATGAATGAGGAGATAACGAAAAATGGAGGTCAAAATTAATGGAAAATGTTCTTTTACAGATCCCCAATTTTTGCATTTTAGTATCAAGAGAATACGGAAGAATACAATGAGCGAGGAAGTAGCACGAATTTTTGGCGGAAAATTTTAAAAGCGAGTTAAAACAACAAAAAGACGAAAAGTAACAACGTATACGAAGTCTGTTCAAAAAGTATTGCGAATTTTGAATTTCCGCGGGTTACGTATATTCGATTTTCGATTTTGTGGCGTTATGTTGGTACTCATGTCCCTCACTTATGCCGACAAGTTCGGCCATTTTGAATATTCAGTTTATATTTGATAGCTGTTTTGCTTGGACGTGTTTCGGCTCGTCTTCCATTTTTGCATATTCCAAAAAATGGATCAAAGAATCTGTATCAAATTTTGTGTGAAAAACAAAATTAAGTGCGCTGACGCATTCCAAATGTTGACTGTGGCATATGGTGAAGCT
>NW_014554290.1:4151-68234 GCF_001313825.1 Dinoponera quadriceps
CTCGGCCGCACACATCGCACAAAACAATTGCGAAACTGAACGAACTGGAATATGAAGTTTTGCAGCATCCACCATATTCACCGGATCTCTCGCCGACCGATTTTCATTTTTTCAAGCATTTAGAGCTGTTTTTAAGAGGCAAACACCATGAAAATGAAGACAGTCTAAAAAACTCGATATCAGAGTTTATTAATTCTAAAGACCAAAATTTTTTTAAGACAGGCATCTACGCTTTAAAATCTCGTTGGGAGAAGTGTATTGAAGCGAATGGAGCATACTTTGATTGAATAAACAGCTTTTGAAGAAAGATATACAGTTTTATACAATCACTTAAGAATCCGACATTTCATATGCACCAACCTAATATAATATCCCACTATCCTGGTCCATGCATCGCTAATGGTTATTATACCAGAACATATAAAGAAAGGATTACTAATATTTGGATTGAAACACATGTTACGAAAATAAAAAAAGAAATGGTCAAGAGGTTCTAAAGATATTTATGTAATTTTTGCATAAAATTGATAATAATTAATAAGTATTAAATAATGTATTATTCTATTAACTATTAAAACATTATCAAATAGGACCAATAAAGAAAAAGATTTATTATTATGAAGAAGATTGTCATATGATAATGACGAAATATACAGGGTGCGTCAGGTATTTGAGGACACTCCCATATGTGCTTGGCACTTCATAGCAATTGATTTCATTTTTTTTTTAGCTCAAATTAGAAATGGAAGACAATAAGCTAACTCAGGAAATGAAAAGACATGCTGTTATCGTCACTATACACGCGAATCACTGCGATCTTGAAATCTCCCGATTTTTGAAAGTCTCCCGATCTTTTGTTAACAAAGTTTGTCGAGAGTTAAAAGCATCTGATGGCAATGTGGAAAGTGTTGCCAAGCCTAAAAAACATGAAGCATAATTTCTTCATTCTGATAAAGTTAGAACATCACAGTTTGTGCAGAAAGTTCAGGGCATTATTGATGAAGACCCTTGAAAGTCCATAAGGGCAATATCGAAAGATCTCCAAGTTTCTGAGTGCACAATTCGTCGCATTATCCATGAAGACATCCGGTACAAGTCTTACGCGATGCGTAGAAGTCAGTTCATGTCTGCACAAACTCGAGAACAGCGATTCATTCGGGCACAACGACTCCTAAACAAGTTAAAACATCCTGAAATCTCGAATATGCTCTGGTTTTTTTCTGACGAAAAAAATTTTGATCAGGATCCAAAAATAAACCGACAAAATGATAGATGGCTCTGTGCAGATCATTCAGATGTTCCTCGTGTTATGCACACAAAGTTTCCGGCAACTGTCATGGTTTTGGGGGTGGTGAGCAATGAGGGACACGTCATGCCACCCCATTTCTTTCCTCAAGGACTTCGGGTGAATGCCGCCGTCTACGTTGAGGCTTTGGAAACAGTTATGAAGTCTTGGATAGACAGCGTGAGTGGTGGGAAGTCATACGTATTCCAACAGGACTCTGCTCCTTCACACAAAGCAATGAGAACGCAAGATTGGATGTCCGAGAATCTGCATGATCACATAACCCCAAACATGTGGCCTCCTAGCTCCCCGGATCTTAATCCTTTAGATTATTATGTATGGGGCGTTGTTGAATGGGAGACCAATAAACATCCCCATAATACGCTTGATTCTCTCAGAGCAGCTATTACCAGAGTAATGACGCATATGGACGAGGATCATTTGATTCGAGCATGCAAACGTTTTCGGCAGAGAATTGCTGTTATTGCCGCTGAAGGAGATTTTATCGAATAACTGTATAGCCCATGGGCCACTTACTTTGCTGTAAAAGTTTCATTAAAATAAAACAAGTTTTCTAAAAAATATACAAATTTTAGTTTTTAATTCAATATGTCCTCAAATACCTGACGCACTCTGTGTATGACGGGGGAGGAGGTTGGACTTCTTTTACACAAGAAATAAATCATTATGTTTTATAATCAAGGATTTTTTATTTAAATTTTTTCTTAAAAAAGTGATATCCATATAACACTTATCTTCTTTAAAAAAAACGCACCGAGTGTACACGTTCCGTACAAATAAAAAATAAATAAAATATTTACATAAAAAACTAACATAAATCAATTAGACGAAAAGAAAAAGCAAAAATATAAAACGTCGTATTCAAGTAATTTATTCATATCGTCCCTTATAAAACTAATAATATCAAGATATTTACGATATATATTTTAAATGAATGTAGAGAGTTTCACTCTATTATATTGTTACGCCCGTGTCTTGATGACCGCACTTTTAGTGCTCTGAATGTACAGCTGATTCTTTTGGCAACCAGTCGTAAACAACAGATGATCAGCGTTGACCGATAAATAACGAGTTTGAGAGATTCTTTCTGGGGCGGTCGAGTCTCCGTGACGCGTGGGTCTTTCGCGAGAGAGAGAGCTTGAGTCTGCGTGCTTTCTTGTAAATAGCAAATATATAGTTGAAGTTGTTTTCTATTTAACGTTGTCTCGTTTTATTTCCCCGCGCGAGCGTAATATTTTGGGGGCTTGTCCGGGATAGAAACGTTCGGAATCTGTGAGACAGCCATCCGGAAAAGATCGTCCGAGATCCGCGAGACGGAAAACTTGAGATACGTAACCGCGTGTGAAAAGTGAAGTGTGAGAATTAAGTGGAATGGCAACGGTGCATTCTCTGGTATATGGAGTACACGAAGTTAAGCGGCGGCGTTGGCGTCAAATGAGGGAGCGTCGCGTGCTACAGAGCAGGAGGATACGAAGAGATGCAGGAGGAGCAGGCGTGCTTACGCAGGGAGGTGCTCCAGCGTTGCGACGAGAGATGCCAGCAACGACGAGAAGTCCAGCTAAGTTCCTCCAATAATACTTTTTGCTGAACCTTGTATCTGGTATTTGTTTTTGTCATGAAGATTTTAATCTTAAGGAATTTACTGCGGTGTTTGTTTTTTAATTTTAATTGTTTTTGATGAAATGTCTGGAGTTTTGGTGGAACATCTGGAAACTTGGTGTACATCTGGAATTGAATCTTGAGAAGGCCGCTTTATTCACGGTTTTTGACCGTGGTTTTCCCGTGGGGCATTGGGCGAATGCCGAGGCGGGGACTTGGGGTGTTTTCGCAAGAAAACGGGTCCACGGGTAATACCCCCTTATTGTCCGAAGATCAAGAAAGAAGGGCACAAGAGAATTTGAACATCTGGTACTATCCCTCATTGATTAAGGAGGAACATAGAGAAAGAAATTGAGTCGTGAAGGATTCTTATCGACGCAGTACAGTAACATGGACAGGAGTCCATGGTAGTAAAGGAAGCGTCGTGGTCCTTGGAAGCGTCCTGATATTGGGAACTGATATGTCGCAGTACAGTAACATGGATAGGAGTCCATGGTAGTACAGGAAGCGTCGTGGTCCCAGGAAGCGTTTTGGAGATGGATCCTATGTCGATGCCGTACGTTAGCACAGCCTGGAGTCCGTGTCCGTAGTACGGCAAGCGTAGAGAATCTTGGAAGCTGTGTTTCAATTGTTGGGACGACAATTTTAAAGAGGGGGCAGTGTTACGCCCGTGTCTTTATGCCCGCGCTTTTAGCGCTCTGAACGTACAGCTGATTCTCTTGGTAACGAGTAATAGATGATCAGCGTTGACCAATAAACAACGGGTTTGAGAGATTCTCTCTGGGGCGGTCGAGTCGCCGTGACGTGCGCGTCAGTTTTTCGCGAGAGAGAGAGCTTGAGTCTGCGTGTTTTCTTGTAAATAGCAAATATATATAGTTAAAGTTGTTTCCTATTTAACGTTGTCTCGTTTTATTTCCCCGCGCGAGCGTAACAATATTATATTGCCTATTTTACTATATTATCCCCTACAAAAATAATGATAACTAAAACATTTCCAAGTCAATGTATCGCATAATCGCAGCGACGTCTACGAGGGTCGATTGAAAAGTATCCGAAATAAAGCATAAATAGCATTTAATTACTATTGTCGTTGACAAATTTCATTTTTCAGAAAAACATATATTAAATGTAGGCTCACTATTACTTATAGCGTTTGTGTGACAGCTCAAAGTAGACGCACCAACATTACCGTAATATAGAAAAAACAAAAATTAGTACTTGTCGAGTCTTTTTACTTTCGCTTGTCATTAGCTCTTGTAACAAGCTCTTGTATCAGCTCTTGTAAACAAAATTACGGTTTGGCTAAATTGATATTAATATTTTCATAGACGTCGCTGTGATTATGCAATATATAAACTCGGAAATATTTCTTTATGACTTGTGTAGATCTAATGTTATAGTTAATGTAATTCTATGCAAAATTCTGTAGCGAAAAGCGAGTAAATTTCAAAATATTTAGCGAAAAAAGCGATTTTAATCAATTAAATATATTCCATTCTGTCCAATGACTTTCTGCCATCTCTCCACGAGCTTCATTATCTCTCTTTCATTGAAGTCCTGAGATTTTTGGGCAAAGAAGTCATCCAAGTAGTTTTTGAGGACATCCAGGGAATTAAAGGTTTTGTTATTCAAATTGTTCTGTAGCGCCCGGAACAAATGATAGTCTAAAGATGCAAACTCCGAACTATAGAGTGAGTGCACCAAAACAACCCACCCAAGCCGCAATAACTTTTGCCGGGTCATCAGAGAAACGTGTGGTCTAGCGTTGTCTTGGTGGACACAACGTCCTTTCTGTTCGCCAATTCAGGTCGCTTCTGATCGATTGTTCGCTTTAATTTGGCCAATTGTGAGCAGTATTTGGTCGAATCAATCGTTTTGTTGGGTAGCAGCAGCTCATAATAGAAGATTTTTTTCCAATCTCACCAAATACTGAGCATAACCTTTTTCGGTAATGTAATGTAATGTAATCTAGCCTTTGCGACTATCTGAGCAGCCTCCCAGCGCTTCGATCATGATTTTTTTCGACTGACATTGTTGTAAACAATACACTTTTCATTACCAGTGATTATCCGCTTTAAAAATGATTCATTTTGATGGCGTTTGAGCAGCGAATCGCAAGCTACAATTCAGTCCATTACATTCTTTTCGCTCAGTTCGTGCGGCACACAAACATCGAGCTTTTTTACCATCCCAAGCTTCCGTAAATGTCTGGAAACAGTTGATTGGTCAATGTTGAGATTAAGTCCAATCTCTGTAGTCGTTAAATACCGGTCGGAGTCGATTAAAGCCTTGATTTGACCGACATCAATAATGACTGGCCAACCACAGCGAGAAACATCTTGGAGATCAAAATCTCCGCAACGAAATTTTGCAAACCATTTTCAACACACACTTTCCCTTACGGCGTACATGGCCTTCGTACATGGCGCTCTTCGTACATGGCGCATATCTTTTTGCGAATTTGCGACGTGTTTTTGCCTTTTTGGAAATAAAAAAGCAAAATGCACCGAAAATATATATTTTTTTCCTTCAATTTTCAAAATATAATTAAACTTCATATATGTCACGGATCTTGATAAATATTTTCTTAAAATATCGGCACAAATTTCAGCTTTCACTTAATGTACTACATTTCGTATGTTTGACACATATGCGAGCGAAAAAACAACTGCGAACGACATCTGTTGGAATTTCGCTACGAAATTATGCATAGACCCAATAATATATTGAACAATTAAAAAAATAGAAACATAAAATCGTTTATTATATTTTAAGCTACGTAAATGAAATAAAATATATATTAAATTATTATAATTAACATTTTAAAATATTTAAAAAGTAAAAGATAAGATGATATGAAGAAAAGTAAAAGATCACACTTTCCGACGCGCGTCATAACTAGATTACAAATTATTCGATATTCAATTCTCGTCGCGCGAATAATAATTTATAATTGTTCACCGAGAAACCCGAAATAAATAAATTTACTTAACGCACTTGTAATCGCATACAAATTATGTCGAATTACATAATTATTTCATGATGCGATTATGTAATATTGTTAGAACGTTGCGATAGTAATTTTCTCTATTCCTTTTTCAAAATTTGCTCTATCTTTATTGACACTCATTGAAGTTCACATAGCATAAATAGTCGTTAGACTAAGTCGCTCCCCACGATCATACTGAATCATCATAATTTACGCCTGTTCAGTGCATGAAAAATTCAATCCCTATTATCCGTGAGTTTTGCAAACCCTTTCATATAAGCATTGATAGTGAAACGAATGCCGCCCAAACGTTCGATCAGCTATTATGAAGAAAGCACTTGCTCTTCAAACACAGTCGAACTGCTTACTCCATACAGGTATATATTTATTATAACATTAATGTCCGAGTTTGTTATTTACAGCACTTTTGATATATTCACTCACCTTCACTAGCGCTCGTGATGAAAGGAAAGGACAAAAATTATGAAAATACAACTAAATATTTAATAAGTCACGAAAAAGAACAATCACCTTCGTTGTACCAAGTTCAACCTTACGACCGATTGTAATCTATTTGTTTTTTGTATGAAGATTCTTGTACGAAATTCGAATTTTAAACAATTGACTACGAGTCTTGAAAATTACGTTCCAATTATCTATCTGCAAGTATTGTCTCTTGTCATTATTTCGCAGTACGGATTTCACGATTTTGCTATTCATGAGAATTTCATCTTGGTGTAGGTGTTACAATATTGTCTAACACTTCATTTTAATAACTTCCCAGCAAATATAATGACGTAATAATAACGTTGTTAGTATATTTACAGATGTTTGCTGGGTTGTGACAAAAAAGAATTTGATTGATTTAACTAATATACTAAAAGATGACGCAAGAATAGACAATTAAATAATCTTATTTTTTTAGGAGTAAATAATTTTTACTTCTGTATATAAAGGTGTAATTCTTTAATACAAATCATATAAGATATAGTGCATATAAACAAGTTCATTCATTTAAAAATTGGTGATCAATAATGCCAAATTCTTCTGTTGTTACTTTCAATATTATTTTTTTTAATCGCTCATTGTCAGCAACGCAGATAAGTATCCTATTGATGTTTTCACCGTCTACAATGAAACAAATGTGCTTTTATTTTAATTTTACTTGCAGTAACAATAATAGATATCCAATACAGTCTAGAACAATAAAAATATACAGTGTGAGGGAATAACTATATATATTACCACTTTGAATAATTTCGAAATTTAAAAGTAAAAGAAAAAAATTTTTAACAGAAATTCAAGTGATAACAGATACTGTAATTAGTATATAGTTAATATTGACACCACATATACAATAGCCATTATTTCGAACATCTATAATTATAAACTTTCTTCGCCTTTTATCTAGTCATTAATAAAATATTTTAATTTATCAAGCATATTCAAGACGGTAATAGTTATTATTTCTTATGCACTCTGCATAAATTTAATATCCAATATCCCAAGTAGCAAGGCGACATCATAATCAAGTCTTTTATAGTCACTTTTTTAGTCATCAATTATGTAAAAATCACCTTTAACATAGTGTACGAAAGTGTGTAAAGTCTTAAAATCATTGACATCTTACTTATGATGACAAAATAACGACATTTATACATATTGGGAGTACAAATTAGTTCGGTCCGTTTTTTGTGGTAAAAAATACAATTATTTTACAACAAAATAAATGAACAGATTAATCAAAGTATTGTTCATTGCTGGCTACTACTTCTTTCCACCTCTCAGGCAATTTTTGAATTCCATCTCGAAAAAATGTCTCGTCTTTGAGGCGATCCAAGTTAGGAGCCAATTTTCGATTTCTGCGAAAGAAGTGAACCGGTGACTTGCCAAATCGTGCTGCATCCATCGGAACAACCAGTAATCAGAAGGAGCAAAGTCTGGCGAATTCGGCGGGTGCGGTAAAATATCCCACTTGAGCGTTTCCAAATAATATTTTACGACTTTTGCGACATGAGGCCGAGCGTTATCATCCAGAAGAATAACTTTGTCGTGTCTTTGCTCGTATTCCGGCCGTTTTTCTCGTAATGCACGGCTCAAACGAATCAATTATAGCCTATACCGATGGCCCGTAATGGAATCGCCAGGTTTGACTCGGATCTTTATCGAGTAATGTCTCCAATTCTTTGTCTTCGAATTTTTTGGCTGTCTAAAGCGAGGCTTGTTTTCAACACTGAAATCAACATTCTTGAAACGCCAAAACCATTCCCTACATGATTTATCAGTTGGAGCATTGTCACCATAAACTTCTACAAGCATTCGATGCGCTTCAGCTGCACTTTTCTCCCAATTAAAGCAGAAAACTAAAACCTCCCGCAAATGCTGCTTAGTTAACACAAAACTTGACATATTCAACACAGTAAAAAACAGGGGTTTTGTATGAAACTCAAAGCGATATAAACTGGATATTATTGACAGATGTCTAATCTCTCTGAAACCACCGAAATCAGCTGTCACTATGAAACATTTATAACAGCCAGAGACAACTTTTGAAAACGGACCGAACTAATTTGTACTCCCAATAATTTATCAAATATATAAAATTATAAATGATAAATGGCATGAAATTTATCAGCCTGAGATGTTTTGTAAAAATTATCAATTTTGTCGAGTATATATAATAATAAATAATAATTATAAAATAATAAATTAACAATAAGTAATAATAAATTATTATAAATAATTATGAATAATAATATAAAAATAATTTCGCTGCTCGGTTGAAAAAAGAATTATTACATGTAATTTACTTTTAATTTTACTTTTTAATTTTAATTTTTTACTTACTAAAAAAATTTCAACCTTTAGATTAAATAGAATTAAAAAATTCGATATTTCTTTTCTAAAACTTTTTACGTTTCATTGTATGTCCATTTCCACATCCTGTGCGCAATCATCCATCCTTCTAGTGAACATCGTCTCCGTTGCTTGAGTTTGAACCGTACTCGAATAAGTGATGCTAAAGAGTTTTAACGATATTATTATTTATGCTTATAATATATTGGGTATGGGAATAAGTTTCCGCCCATTGTAGAGAGATGTCGTTAATAGCACTGCTTGTGTGTTTGATAAAATGGCAATACATGTACTTGAAAGATTTGTGTTCAAACTTTTGAACCCAGTAGTTGGCATTCGTTCGAAGCGTAAACAAGAATCATTTTTTTGCGTTGAAAATGTCGGAATTTATTCAAAAAAAGCAACATTTGCGGGAAATTTTACTCTATTATTTTATTTTAAAGAAAAGTGCTGCGGAAACGCATCATTTGCTCGTAGATATTTACAGTGAGCATGCTCCACCGAATACCACTTGTAAAGAATGGTTTCGGGGATTTAACAATAGTGATTTCGACGTGCGTGATAAAGAACGCGAAGGTGCACGGACAAAATTTGAAGATGCAGAATTGCAAATATTACCCGAAAAAGATCCATGTCAATCTCGATGAATTCTCAAAAGAATTAAATGTTGATAAATCCACTGTTGGAAAACGTCTACACGCAATGGGAATGGTGCAAAAAGAAGGAAATTGGGTGCCATATAAATTGAAAGAGAGAGACATAGAAAGATGTTTGGTCACGTGCGAAATGCTGCTTCAACGACAACAAAGGAAGGGTTTTCTGCACCGTATCGTGACTGGCAATGAAAAATAGAATATTCACCGAACGTTGTTCCTTCAGATTTCCATTTATTCCGGTCCATGCAGTCGGCCCTTTCTGGAGAGCAATTCAGTTCTTATGAAGGTATCAAAAAATGGCTTAATGAATGGATCGCTTCAAAAGAACAAGATTTCTTCCTGCGAGGAATCCGTTTATTACCTAAAAGGTGGGAGAAAGTTGTCGCTTCCAATGGAGCATACTTTAAATGAACTCACTCTGTATTGTTTTGTTAAAATAAATACCTCTTTTTCATTAAGAAAGGGGGGAAATTTATTCCCATACCCAAAATTATTGCGTCATTCAAAAAATGTTGTAATACTATATTTATTGGCAATATTGAAAATAGTCGAGCGATCATTTCCTACATCAAATTTGTTTACAATAAGATGAGATATGTACTGAAATATGAAATACGGCCATTCATGAAATATGTCCAAAACAACATAAATATGTTGAACATAAGAACTATATAATAAAAAAAGCTATTATTAACGATTAAGAAAAAAAATTACCATTAGATTTCAATGTTGAAAATGAAGCACTACAGTTTGTCTCCAAAATATTACGTTATAAAAACGTGACATAATAACATCAGTATAATATCATTTAAAAGACATATATGCTGATCATTTTGATGGTTACTCGACTTCATTTGTATAAAAGATTAATTAAGTAGTTCCATACTTTAGGCATAGTGACATCAAAAATGTTCAATTAGACACATTTATGTCCGATTATTCGTATAATATGACTGTTGATTACTTCCGACAATGATGCTTCACAAAATAACAATCATGACGCACATATATTCGGAAAAGATGCTCTCTTTTTGAAATTTTTAATGTCATTAATAAAATTTTCTATACTAAGATGCCTAGTATTTGATGTCAAAATGATGTATACTTGTTATCTTTGCGTTAAATAGGCACGTAGTCATAACGTTTTTAAATGAAAATAAAAATAAAAATGATGTTTAAATGAAGCATTTTTTATGACAATAATCTTCTCAGTCTCATTGCCCGTATTCGGACATGGTGACCTCTTTCATTTGCCTGTAGTATGCACGCTAATTATACACAGGCGTATAGAACCTACAGTTTAACGCCGATTCAGAACAGCATATTATTTAAAGAGGTTCTCTTGGCAAAGATACTCTCGGTAAAGTTGCAGCTTCTTTCCGAGAGAAGACACGAGCGTAAATATTTTGGTTTCTACCAAAAGTAGACCAGTACGCTATCTGCTATGCCATGCTCGTGCTCATTGCATGACAATAATATGTTATTTTTATTTATGATAATATATTGTCAAAAACATCACTTTTTGTCATTACATTTTTTATGTCATTATTTAATCGATTGATGTTATAGAACGAGAAATAATTTTAAAATGACACCATAATGATGTCAAATTGCAACTTAGGATATAAACTAAAAAAGAAAACATCCTTGCACGGAAACTCAAGTATTCCTTCTGCAAATATCTTACCGTTCCGTACATCTCTAACGAAAAAATAGCGAATTTTCCAGCTGTCAATCTAAGTGGTATCGTAGATCGATGCATCATAAACATCAAGTCTTTCGCATCTTTTGCCGGTAAATTGTACCATTTACATTCGTACACACTGTACGCTATATTGATACTCTGAAATTGAAATTTTAATCACTCTTCACTTCAAATCGTCATTTGGATATATCTATACAGAAAGTATCCCAAACTGTTCTTATGATGTGCAGATAAAACGGGTAAAACTGAATTGAAAAGTCATGTATCATTTTGTAAAATTCGCAGTAGTTAATGAGAATTTAATTATTAATTAAAGAAGCTCCTATACATGGCCATTTTTTAAATTAATAATTTAAAATTTTGCACGTTGTTTGCCAAAAGTAGGCTAAACCATGTATAAAGAAAAATGGCTTATTTTCGAAAATCTAGCAACGATGAGCATCAACTTGATTTCTAAAAACGGAATAATGCAGCAAACAGCGAACGGCATGTGACACAAGCCTGTATGCTGAAAAGAAATACGCCTCTCGCTCTTAGTTGATATTCATCGTTGCTAGGAGATTTTCAGAAGTAAGTGGTAAGTAAGCTGTTTTTCTTTATACAGAGTCTAACTTACAATCTAACTTACAAAGTCTAACTTACAGTCTAAATTACAAAGTCTAACTTACAGCTTCCTGCGCGTTCATTAGCTCGGACAAAATAATTAATTCCTCATTAACTTTACGAATTTTATAAAATGTTACATGACTTTCTGCTCAGTTTTATCTGGTGTACCTTCACAAAGACGGTTTGGAACAACCTGTATACAGAATTCAATGGACAAATTTCATGAGCACATAGAACGGATTGAAATGAATGAAAAAATCACGTACCATTTTGCAAACAACATACAAAATATCGAGTTATTAATTATTGAAAGTGGCCATGTATAAGGGCTTCTTTAATTAATAACTCAAGAGATTGCCTGTTGTTTCTAAAATAATAAAGAATTTTTTTATTCATAATAACCTGATTTACAAATATATAACAGTGATTTACAAGTATATAACAATTGTTGTACTTAGCAACAGAATCAAGGTTCGAGGTTCAAAATTCAATATATCAATGTCTGTCGCTAGCACAGCAGCTGTGAGATACTTGTAAATTAGACCAATCTATATAATTCGACACTTACCTCCGTCAAAAGTCTTTCAGCTGAGTAGCAATAGAAGTATAAATGCGTCAAAACAGCAGTGGCATAAAGCACAAGAAAAGTCATTTTAAAAACAGAAATATTCGCATTTTTATCCGTCATTAACTGAAAATAACATGATTTCAATTTTAATAGATATGATAGCATATAATTGTAAACTGTTTTGTAGAAATATTGGGCGAATCAACATACTTATATCAGGCACACTCAATAATGCAACTTATTGAAAATATATGAAGATTAAAGATGAAATGAATAGATGAAGTGAATAGAAGTATTTACCATGAAAATTTGATAGGTTTCAAAACACAACTGGAAAGTGGCGGCTATCATGTGTATGAATAATACTGTGCTATAGCAGTCGTCTATTGTCTTAGCAGACCTTAAAAATTAGTATAATTCTATTGTATTGAAATCCGTTGCAGTATTAAATTATAATCTGAAATTTTGCTAAAATACCTGATGAGATTCTCGTGCCGCTCGATAATCGCAGCCAGGTCCTTCCTAAATCTTGAGCAGGATATAAATTGTTTTGCTAGCTTCTCGACCAGTTCGTTGAGCGTTTTTCCTAGATTTATCAGCTGCGCGCACACGTGCAACAAAAGTATCGAAATAAGGCTGTCAACAGAGCAGAGAACTAGGCCCATATACAAGGCACCGCACAGTTGTATAAAAAACGTAATTTCATAATTCGGACTTTTCTGAATGTTATAAGGATAATTGAACTGATAAACGAGTTTCCGTTCAGACTGGTGGAAGTTTCGGTAGAATTTCAGGAGATTAACAAACAGATAAAACAGGAAAGTGCCCATGGAGGATATATAACATCTAAAAGACAGATTTCTTCCACGCTTGGCAATCTTCAACATCGTGTTTCGTTCCCAGGTTTGTTTCGAAGTTGTCCAATCGGTGGTGACTAATGTAATCAGTTTGCGAAGTGCTTTTAGATCAGAAATGATGTATTGGGTCAGTTATAAAGGTTGGTCGAACTTTCATTTAAATTTATATCATTTTATAAAATAAACTTTAATTAAATATTATAAAATCTGTGATGTTTCCCATCATTAATGCTTTCAATAAATCTGCCTCTGAACACATGCATGCATCATTGGTAAGAATTTTAATTCAATTGTCATTGAATTCAATAAAGTCAAAATTTAAATCAAGCTTTTTGACTGACCGATTATTAATACGAATATTAGTTGTCAAATTGTATTAAATTTGCATAAAAAATTATTGCTTAAAGTTAGAGAAATTATTTCGGATGACTGCTAATTATATCGCACGCAGTTTAAAGAAATCTTATACCGGATATAATTTTTCGGAATGCTTCAATAATTAATACGGTCTAATTAATTAGTCATATATTTATTTATTTTTACTGCAATAAAAGCGATCACTTACTTTCGCCGTAATACTTAGTGGCAATCAGCTTGCTAAGTGCTAACAAACTATAATTAGCGGTGGCGATGTGTTGCACCATTATTGCCACGTTACCCCAAGAAAGTATCACATTTACAAGTTGCGGTATGAACATGTAAATGCTTAGAATACACACTGCAATGACGAATCCTAACTTAGGCCGACAAATGTCACTCAAAGATGAATATGAATCGGGCCATATGCCTAGTAATCGCAAGCATTGGTGATTCAAATAGAATGTATAATGCAAATCTACAAAAGTAAATTTCAAAAGAAAATATCATCTAATTATATTAATTTAGAGTTATATAACAATTTATAATCTGTTTAAAAAGGAAATACTGTAAAAAGCGAAACAACTCGAGTGAATATATATTAATATCGATGAGCAATAAAAATAAAATTCGAATATAATATGATTATTTTAAGTTCAAGTTAAGGTAAGTGCAAAAGTTTGTGCCCGATTTATCATTTAAACCCAAACAGTAATTTGGCATATAAAATTTTTTATTAATCAATAATGTAATTGCCATTGTTTTCTACAATCTTTTTCAAATGTTCTGGTAGCATACAGATGCCTCAATTATAAAACGATCTCAATTTTGTGTTGAAGAAGGAAGAAAAATGGTTTTTGATGGCCTCCAAAGATGAGAATTTTTTCCATTCAAATCGTTTTGCAATGATCAAAATAAACGATAATCTGAAGGTGTAATATCAAGAAAATCTGGTAATATGATATCCCATTTCAATTCATTTAGTTTATACAAAGTCTGTTTTGCAGTGTGTGGTTTCGCGTTGTCGTGATGAAAAACGACTTCCTTACGACTGGCCAAAGTTGGAGACTTCTCCTGGATTGTTATCTTTAAATTGTCTAATTGTTGATAGTATTTTTTAAAATTAATCATTTAGCTAACGGGGAGCAGTTCAAAATCAATCAAAATACACAAGTCTTTCACTCAAATGACCATTAAATGTCACTTCGTAGACACGCAATACGTATATATAACAATCAATGGCCACATACAACTCTCCTAATGACATCTATTAGAATTTGGCATGAACTTTTGCACTCACTCAATATGAGTGTTTCAATTTCAATGAATTTTATTAATTTTATTATTTCTATTCGCTGAATATTATCCTAGGAATTACATACAATTTCTAAAAATAATATTAGAGAGAAAAAGATTTCTGTTTTTATTATCCCTTCATTTTCCTAAGTATCAGTTCATGATTTGGTTACTCTATATGAAAACGAAGACCGATTCATTCACGATAAACGTTCGTTTTTTGCGACATATCGAACTTTGATATGTAGAAACATTATAGTGAAGTTCTACTTCGAAAGCGAATATTTTTTGCTCGTATATAAAGCTAAAAGAAACTTTGATGCCAACTGTGGCAAACTTCCGCGGCGGCATAAAGTTTTATGACAAATCCCTAAACTGGTTGCATTGCAACATGATTTTTCGCGAACATTTACTACAAAGCGAAAGACTAAATCTTTCTGTATATAACACAACCAACAATTATATAAATATCAAATTTATTTATATTTCCTTCTTTAAAAATATGAGATATATTTAATAAATAATATTGATAAATAATATTAATAAATACACAGAATATAATCGTTCGCAACTATCGCATTCTAATAATTTTAATTATTGGGAGTACAAATTAGTTCGGTCCGTTTTCAAAAGTTGTCTCTGGCTGTTATAAATGTTTCATAGTGACAGCTGATTTCGGTGGTTTCAGAGAGATTAGACATCTGTCAATAATATCCAGTTTATATCGCTTTGAGTTTCATACAAAACCCCTGTTTTTTACTGTGTTGAATATGTCAAGTTTTGTGTTAACTAAGCAGCATTTGCGGGAGGTTTTAGTTTTCTGCTTTAATTGGGAGAAAAGTGCAGCTGAAGCGCATCGAATGCTTGTAGAAGTTTATGGTGACAATGCTCCAACTGATAAATCATGTAGGGAATGGTTTTGGCGTTTCAAGAATGTTGATTTCAGTGTTGAAAACAAGCCTCGCTTTAGACAGCCAAAAAATTCGAAGACAAAGAATTGGAGACATTACTCGATAAAGATCCGAGTCAAACCTGGCGATTCCATTACGGGCCATCGGTATAGGCTATAATTGATTCGTTTGAGCCGTGCATTACGAGAAAAACGGCCGGAATACGAGCAAAGACACGACAAAGTTATTCTTCTGGATGATAACGCTCGGCCTCATGTCGCAAAAGTCGTAAAATATTATTTGGAAACGCTCAAGTGGGATATTTTACCGCACCCGCCGAATTCGCCAGACTTTGCTCCTTCTGATTACTGGTTGTTCCGATGGATGCAGCACGATTTGGCAAGTCACCGGTTCACTTCTTTCGCAGAAATCGAAAATTGGCTCCTAACTTGGATCGCCTCAAAGACGAGACATTTTTTCGAGATGGAATTCAAAAATTGCCTGAGAGGTGGAAAGAAGTAGTAGCCAGCAATGAACAATACTTTGATTAATCTGTTCATTTATTTTGTTGTAAAATAATTGTATTTTTTACCACAAAAAACGGACCGAACTAATTTGTACTCTCAATAATTTTAAAGTAAGTAAGAAAAGTAAGTTAAAAATGATCGGCCCTCTAGAGGAAAAGAAAATAAGTTACGTAAAGTTAATTTTCTTCTTGAATAACGAAAATATTAAGAAAGTATTAAGAATAAAAAATGTTTTCCGATGCAAAGCACGTCCAATGCACAGCACGTCGTGTGGAAAATGAATATTCGATAATTAAAATATTTTACTTTGATTTTCTATTACATTTAACATAACGCAAAAATAATTTATTTTAATTTTTAAACTTCCTTCTATATTTCAATCTAGGAGAAAAATTTCTCTTAATGCACTTTTCGTGTCACATGAACTGCATTGCATTGCATAAATGTTTTACGATTATTCAATTTTAATAGGACGTCACAATAATATTTTTCTCGTTTTATTGTCCAAAAGTTGTTTTACCTTCCTTGACACCCATTGAAGTTCGCTTAACGGAAATTATACTTTGACTGAGTCGCCCCTCACTATTCGTACCGAATTGCCGTGATTTCGCGCTTGCTCAGTACACTAAGGATTCAACCCCTACTATAGCATGCAGATTAGTAAACCCTTTCGTGTAAGCATATGAGTGAGTAGTAAAACGAAAATCGCACAATCGCATTTGATCAATTGTTACGAAGGCAGCTTGTTTCTCGACCACAGTCGAGATGTTATTCTATAAAGAAATATCGATTCATTAATAATATTGCTGTGCGTCATGACATTTCACGGTTCGAGTTGTAATATTGCATTGACTGGGTACATGTGTCTATAAACAATACATGAAGACGGATCTTCAAGAGCAACGACTGAAGACAACATAGTATACCACGAGCTTTCGTGCTATCAAAAGATATCACGAGATTATTTATTAATCATCTGTTCTGTTAAAGAGCCGTTGCGTTCCCAATAAAAAGAGCCGTTGCATTCCCAAAAAAGTCTAAAAAATGTATCTACTTATTTTACGGTTATCAATCGGGATATGAGATCGTGAGTGCCGGACATAACAATTTTATTATTATATTTGAGTTTGTTATTTACAATATTTCCGGCATATTTACATTAGCAGATGAAAAGGAAAGGCACAAATAATGAAAACACAATTAAACATTTAAGAAGTTCACGAAAGAAAACAATCACTTTAGTTACAGTAAAATCAATCTCACAATCGATTGTGAACTATCCGGAAAATTTTTGTACAAATCTACAATCATCAATAATTGACTCCGTGTCCTAGAAATCATTTTCTTCTTGTCCATTTTGCATGTGTTGATTTTTCTCATTATTTCGGAAAATGAATAAAATTCACTTTGGTGCAAGTACGACAGTATCATGTAATACTTCATTTTTGTAATTTGCAATAGAAAAGAAACCAATTGTTTTGACTAAATAAACTAGTGACAGATGAACCTCTCGAAATAAATCATGTTCATTTTCTAGTGACGCCACCTATTGAAAAATCCCGGGACTTTTCAGCCCATGTAGTACAACGGAGCAAACATATTTTTATTTTACGTGCAGTAATAATAATAGAAAATTGACATGTACTACTATCCAGAAAAAATATATATAAGGCAGTAACTACTACTTTGAATATCTTCGAAATGTAAGAGTATATTAAAAATATAAAACACATTTTCAACAGAAATATTTTGTGTGTGTGTGTGTGTGTATATGCGCGCGCGCGCGTATATATATGTGTGCATTGGTATCAATACTCATCACTTCGAATACTTTCTATAAACATAAAGCTTTTTTATGTTATTTTATCTAATCATTAATAAAATTTTTCGAAGATATTCTCAAAGTAGTAAATTGCCTCACCCTGCATACATACAGTTTCCAATATGTAACCTAAAATAAATAACATTACACTTTACACAAGTTACATAGAAAATAATGTGTTTTTTCGCAGATATCTTACCGCTCCGAACATCTCTAACGAAAAAGTACCGAATTTTCCTGCTGTCAGTATAAGTGGAATCGTAAATCGGTACATTATAAACATCAAATCTTTTCACCGGCAAATCGTACCACTTGCATTCGTACACACCGTACACTATATTAATACTCTGAAAATGAAATTTCAGTATTACATAAGTCGTCATTAGAGTATATAATTCGATGTTTACCTCCGTCAAAAGTCTTTCAGCTGAGTAGCAATAAAAGTATAAATGCGTCAGCACAATTGTGGTGTAAAGTACAAGAAAAACTATTTTGGGGATAGAGATATCAGCATTCTTGTCCGTCATTAACTAAAAGAAAATGATTTCAATTTTGGTAGAGGCATATAATTGTAAACAGTTTTATGGAAATATAGCATGAAACATACACCATATCGCGTGCATTCAAAATCGTTGAAATATATGAAGATTAAAGATGAAACGAATAGATGTATTTACCATGAAAATTTGATAGGTTTCAAAGCACAACTGAAAAGTGGCGGATATCATGTGTATGAATAACACTATGCTATAGCAGTCATCAATCGTCTTAGCAGTACTTGAAAATCAGTATGATTGAATCCATGCAGCATTAAATCATAAGCTCAAATTTCGCTGAAGTACCTGATGAGATTCTCATGCCGCGCAATGATAGCAGCTACATCCTTCCTAAATCTTGAGCAGGATATAAATTGCTTGGTTAATTTCTTGACCAGTTCATTGAGCGTCTTTCGTAAATTTATTAGTTTCGCGCACATGTGCAATAAGAGTATCGAGATGAAGCTGTCAATAGTACAACAGATAAGAACCGCAAACAAGACGGCAAATATTTGTATAAAATATGTAATTTCGTAGTTTGGACATTTCTGGGTGTTATAAAGATAATCGAACTGATAAATGAGCTTCCATTCGTGCTAATGCAAGTTTCGATAGAATTTCAGGAAGCTGATGAACAGGAAAAATATGGCTACGCACAAAACGCTCATATAGCATCTAAGAAAAAGACTTCTTCCACGCTTGACAATCTTCAACATCGTTTTTCGTTCCCAAATTTGTTTTGAAACCGTCCAGTCAAATGTAACCGATGTTATCAGTATGCGAAGTGCTTTCAGATTAGAGATGATGTATTGGGTTAGTCATAAAGTTCGGTTCGACTTTTAAATAAATTAATAGTATTTTTATAAAAATAAACTTTTATAAAGTATTATAAAATCGGTGATACTCTTCGCCATCACTAGTTTCAATATAAATCTGCCTCTGAATACATATATATACCATGAGCAACAATTTTAGTAATATTCATGTGTTGTATGTTGACGAAAATTATAAACAACGACTACTACATACAGGGTAAAGAAAAAATATGGAAACCCTAAAAAATCTCGAAAAATATAAGTTTTACAGAAAAGTGTTTCCGATAAAAGTTGCAGAGTTTAAAAATATCTATGTATTAATCTTATCACTTTGACTTTGGATGGCGTTGTCAAAGTCAGGATAATGTCAAGTTGAATTTTTAAAATGACATGACTTCTTACTTTTTATTGTATTAGGTAAACCGAAAAGTAATCCAAATTTTTTCGATGTGTTCATTCACAGTCAGTTTGTGTGGAGACACGATTCAGTAAACACGTAAGTTTTGTTGCTACGGTCAAACTTGGTTGTAAATTCTATTTTTTGGTTAAAAAATTTTTGTTCTAATAAGGAGGGAAGATGACAAGGCCAACAATAGAAGAAGGACATTTACGTCATTGTATGCTAATTTTGTTCGATCAGGGATTGAAGGCAAATGAAGCAGTGAAAAAAATTAACGACACTTACGGTGATGTTCTAAAACTAAACAAGTGTCATAGATGATTTAAAAAGTTTTAAAATGGAAATAGGAATCTCGAAGATGTTGAACGAAAGGGACGACTTCAAAAATTAGATGATGATATCCTGAGGGCGATGGTGGATTCAGATCATCGTCAAACTATTAGGGAATTATCATTAAAGATCGGCTGTCCATGGTCTACAGTTCAGGATCATTTTCATCGCATAGGAAAAGTGTATAGGCAAGGAATTTGGGTTCCTCATGAATTGACAGAGATGGCACTCTATCAACGGTGTACAATCTGCACGTCTTTTTTGTCTCGGTATGAAACCGATCCGTTTTTGCGACGAATTGTAACTGGAGATGAGAAGTGAGTGTTATACAATAATCCTGTACGAAAAAAACAATGGCTTTCTCCCAGAGAAGCACCTATTCCGACACCTAAACCATCACTAACAATAAAGAAGGTCATTGTTTGTGTGTGGTAGGATTTTTCAGGAATCATACACTATGAATTTCTTGAACCTGGTCAGACCATTACAGCGACAGTGTATTATAAACTCAAGCGAATGAAGCAAGAGCTCTTAAAAAAACGATCTGTTTTGGTCAATTACATCAAAAGAATCCTTCAACACGATAACGCGAGGCCTCATGCTGCAAAAATAACACAGGAAAAAATTAGGGAGTTTGAATTGGAACTTTTACCTCATCCACCTTATTCACCAGATCTCGCGCCGTCGGATTACTACCTTTTCAGATCGTTAGAACGTACATTAAGAGGTAAAAACTTTAACAATGTTGAAAAAGTGAAAACGCACTTGAAAAAGTTTTTCAGTGCAAAATCGAAGGATTTCTTTAAAAAAGGAATCGAACAACTGCCTATATACTGACAAAAAGTGTTAAAAAATGAAGGAAATTATTTTGTTGATTAAAATGTAGGATTTCTTTAATAAATAAATGTTTTTCGCCAACAAAAAAAAATTTTGATTACTTTTCGGTTTACCTAATATATTCTTATAGCCCTTGTATATTACCTAATATATTCTTATAGCCCTTGTTGAGACGTTTTCAGAATGCTAATAAAGCTTCTTTTAGTTAAGAATTCCCAGAGATGTTTTAAAATTTGTCATGATAATTCTTAATATAAAACATGAAATATAAGGTCTTTCCCCGACCTTGCCTTAAATGGCCGAATCTTTCTCCGATCTTGCCTTAAATGGCCGGATCCTTCTCCGATCTTGCCTTAGACGGCCAGATCCTTTTCTGACCTTGTTTTAGATTGCCGAATCACCTTCCTTTACGAGATATTTTATATTTTATATTAAAAAGTATCGTGATAAATTTTAAAATATTTTATGAAATTCTTAACCAAAAAAAAGCTTTATTACAGTGAAAGTTCTAAAAACGTCAACAAATGCTATAAGAATACAATACAAAATAAAGAATCACATTTAAAAAGTTCAACTTAACCTTGTCCTGACTTTGGCGGAGCCATCTAAAGTCAAACTGATTAGATCAATAAATAGATCTTTTTAAATTCTATAACTTTTATCCTTATAAAACACTTTTTGTAAAACTTATATTTTTCGAGATTTTTCAGGGTTCCTATACCTTACTCTATATAAATTATTTGGTTGATAAATAAACCACATTCATTGAATATAATACAGTCAAATTTTATTAAAATTTTAGATCAAGCCTTTTGACTGACCGATTATTAATACGAATATCAATTATTAAATTATAGTAAATATGCATAAAAAATAATTAAACAATTTTCGTCATAAGTTGGAGAAATTATTTCGGATAAATATTAATTATATTACATACAAGTTAAAAAAATTTAATAGATATAATTTTTTGAAGTGGTCATATATTTATTTATTTTTACTACCGCGAGAGAAAGAAAAACGGTCATTTACTTTTACCGTGATAGTGAGTGAGTGGCAATCAGCTTGCAAAGTGCCAACAAAGCATAGTTAACGGAAGAGATATGTTGCACTATTAATGCCACATTACCCTAGGAAAGTATCATATTTACAAATTGCGATATGTACAAGTAAATGGTCACAATACATATTGTAGCAATAAATTTTAATTTGGGACGACAAATGTCATTCCAAGATGAATGTAGATCAGGCCATATGCCTAATAGTTGCAGACATTGGCGACTCACACCGAACGTGTAATACAAATCTATAAAAGCAAAATTTCGAACGAAAATATCATTTTATTACACCAACTTGAAGTTGTATAACAATTAATAAACTGTTAAAATAACAACAGTTTAACAAGTGATATAAATCATATGAGTATATATTTACTTTAGATACATATGTGTGTGTTATGAAATAATATCCAAACATAATATGATTATTTCAAGATAAGTTTTAAAATATTTTAAGTTCAATTTTACTGATTATACTATTTCTATTCGCTAAATGCTATCTTTATTATTACATAAACTTTTTAATGTTAATTTTATGGAAATAATGGTTTCTTTTTTAATATTTCTTTATTTTCCGAAGTATTGTAGTTGTTGATTTGGTTACTCTACATGAAAACTAAAGCCGATTCGTTCACGGTAACATTTCAAACACTTGTTTTTTTTGCGACATATCGAACTTTACAACGCAGAAACATTGTAATGAAACTCTACCTTGAAAGCGAATATTTTTTGCTAGTGTATAAAGCTAAAAAAAACTTCGATGACAACTTTCGTAAACTTTCGTGGAACCATAAAGTTCTATAACAGATCTATAGTCTGGTTGTATCGAAACATGATTTTTTGGAGGATCTGTTACGAAGTGAAAAGATTAAAATCCTCTTTATATATAACACAAACATCAGTTATATAAGTACAAATTTTATTTGTGTTTCTTGCTTTAAAAAGAAACTTGATAAATAATATTAAATAATTACGAAATGTAATCGTTTAAAAATGTTGCTCTTTAACACCTTCTATATAAGTAAAAAAAGTAAATATACAGTAAATTTTTTTAGAATAACTAGATATTAAAAAAATATTGAGGAGAAAACCTGGAGGAGGATTTTTGTCAATGTAAAGAACAATTCACAGTATAAAAAATAAATATTTTCGATAATTGATATTTTTTTCAATTTTCTATTGCATTCGACATGACGCAAAATTTATTATATATATGACGCATAATTTATATAAATTAATTTATAGTAATTTATAAATTAATTTTCTTTGAAATTCAAAAAGATGTAGAAGAAAAATTTGAATTAAGATACTTTTGATATCATATAAACTGCATTGTATTGCATCAGTATTTCACCACGCAATTATGCAATTTTAATAGAATATCATCTTAAAAATATTTATTTTCAATCCGGTGAACTGTTTTTTACATTGGAAAAAATATGTTTTCTCCTCAATATTTTTTAAATATTTTGTTATTCACGGCGCGATTATGCAATTTTAATAGAACATCACGGCGATAACTTTCTCGTTCTTTTGTCAAAGACTTGGTCTACCTTCGTTAACAGTCATTGAAGTTTGCGTAACGGAAATTATTTGTTATATGTTATTTGTATATAATTGTTCCACTGAGTCGCTCCTTGCGATCATGCATAACTGCCGTGATTTTGCGCTTGCTTAGTACGGGGAGAATTCAATAGCTACTATCTGTGAGTACCTTTGTAAACCTTATCGGATAAGAAAATCGATAAGAAAATATACGTGCGTGTAACTGCAATACGTTAAATTAGTCGTTGCGGAAACGGCGCTTATTCTTGGAATAAACAAACTAGTTATTCGGTAAAGGTACTAATTTATTAATACCGAATATTTATTAAAATCAACTATTACCCTTCATTTGTAGTTGTTGCTCAAAATCAGAATATCACTTAAGTAAAAATGAGATAAGCAGATTATTTTTTTACTATAAATCGGGCAAGAAATGTAACTTTCGCCTAGATTTCGGAGTGTTTGCCCATTTCTTCTCCTTGCCACCTGCGAAATATCAACCGAGCGCTCATCTCGTGTCAAATGTATATGCAATGGAATAGAAGAGATGTATTTAACATAGGATCATATATATAACTTTTTCGCATAATTATATTACACACATCATTGGTGTGGCAGAAGGCCCTATCTCAATTTATTCATGACACTTGGCCGCTCCTGAAGCAGAGAGTCGCGAGTTCAATTATGCGCTCGAGTACAAAGGCGGTCTGATAAGTAGTAGGATTGGAAATGAAAATGCAATATTTCGGAGAAATTTCGATTTATTTTTCAACATAGTCCCCTTTCACTTCTATACACTTCTTTCAACAGTGCTGTAATTTTTTAATACCCTCTAAAAAATATGATTGTTCAAACTCTGCAAAATGGCATCTACCTCAGTGATGACCTCCGAATTCGACGTGAATTTCTTCCCTGCAAACCATTTTTTCATGTTGGGAAACAGGAAAAAGTCGCTGGAGGCCAAATCTGGAGGATACGGCGGATGGGTGAGCAGTTTGTATCTCAATTCGACCAGTTTAGCTGTAGCGTTTGCGGATGAATGTGCTGGTGCATTGTTGTGATGGAACAGGACTTTCTTCTTTGCAAGATGAGGCCGTTTCTTTTTCAGTTCTACGTCGAATCGTCCCAGCAAATCATTGTAGTATTGCCTCATGATAGATCTTCCCTTGTCCAAATAATCGATGAGGATTACACCGCGCGAATCCCAGAATATCGTAGCCATGACTTTTCCGGCCGATGGGGCCGTTTTGGCCTTCTTCGGAGCTCTTTCGCCAGATAAAGTCTGTTTAGACTGCTGTTTGGTCTTTGATGTACAGTGATGGACCCACGTTTCATTTACAGTCATAAAACGACGCAAAAACTCCGCCTGATTGCGCAGAAACATCTTCGAAGTAACTACTCGATTTCGTTTTTGGTCCATGGTGAGCAACCACGGCACCCATCGCGCCGATAGCTTTCTTATGTGCAATATATCATGTATGATATGTCCTGTACGTTCTTTCGAGATTTTTACCATGTCTGCTATCTCACGCACCTTTACCCGACGGTCGCCCAATATGATATCGTGCACTTTTTCGACAAAACCATCGGTAGTAACCTTTTCTAGCCGCCCAGGACGGTTATCATTAAAGACGGATGTGCGACCACGACGAAACTCGACGTACCATCTAAAAACAGTGCTTCTCGAAAAAGTGACACTCCCGTAAACGGCTTCCAATTTTGGACTTCTTTACACGTTTTCCTATCCAAATAAAGAAAACGAATCACCGAACGATATTGCTCTTTTCCCATATTGACGACGATGGCTGAGGCGTTCACTTTAATCGGCTGCTAACAAAAAATTAATGGACGGATACGGCTGAAATTTTGATAGGCATTGTTTGAAAGATGAGGCTATATGATGGTAAAACTGGTTTCGCTGCAGTGGCGCCATCATGCGTAAATCCTATTACTTATCAGACCGCCCTCTTATGTTGCAGGTGGCAAAAAGGGAAATGGGCGTACACTCCGAAATCTGGCCAAATTTGCATTTCTTCCCGAGGCCTGCCATAACATATTATTTAACTGCTAGTTATCGTGATGCATAACACGATTTTAAATATAATTCTCGCGCGTAAACACACGCAGACGTAAAAAAGTTAACTATTGTTTGATTATTATTCTTTAATGGTATATTTTAGAATCGTTCCTCTAACTTCCCAAATAATAAGAAGACGTCAAGAGGACGTCATATTTGGGCTATCAGCAAAACCAAGTATATGTTGGGTTTTAAAAGGCCTGATAATAAAGTTGATATGTCATATCCACTATTTGGTGACGTATATAACTGACGACAAAAATATAATTAATATAGGATAAAATAACTGGTTGATTGACTATTTGAGTAGTGTGCATATAATAATGTGAGCCACTTTCCATCCCATAAGTTGATGTGCGCACTATTGCGTATTCTTACGTAAGAAAGAATTCGCTTCATTTCTTCGCTAAAAATATATTACTGAACTTAAAAAGTCTAATTTTATACTTTCAATATCATAATTAAATCATTTTCAATTCCCGCTACACTGTGTTCTGTTAAATATGGATCTTAACCCTTTTCCTCCCACATAACACAAATTTTTTTTAAACTTTCAACCTTATATCTTTTAACGAAAAAATCATATGAAAATTTATCAAACATCATTTCTTATAGATTTTGACCTCCTCTTTCAAATGCCGTTGAGAAATTTTTCCAAAATCGTAAGCTGGAAAAGTTATAGGCCGCTTTTCCGAAAAATTCACAAATTTTTAACGGTTTTTTTGTTAATGTTTATTTTGAGTTGGAAAAAATTTGCACACGCCATCGCAATCACTATAAACGGTGTTATAGATGTCTGCTCTTTCAAACCTCGTTGGATTTTTTTCGAAATTCAAAATGGCGGACACAAAATGGCGTCCGAAAGGGAAAATTGTTTGTTTCAACTTTGCGAATTTTTTTTCTCAAAAAATATTAAGTTTGGTGAAAAATTTTTAAGAACAAAAATGTCTTAAAATCAGTCAAAAATACCCTCAAATTTTTTCAGAATGGTTTTACAACATTTTTGAAAACTTTTTTTTGCCTCTTCAAAAGAACTAAAAATTATCTTTAAAAATTCTGAAAAAATTTGAGAGTATTCTTCGATTGATTCTAAGACATTTTTGTCCTCAGAAAATTTTTACCAAACCCCATAGTTTATGATAAATCGTTAAATATTCAATTTTGTAAACGTTTTGTAATTTTTTTTTTATTAAATTTTTTCAGTCGTTAGATTTTCAGTTTTATAAATACTATCGGAATCTCTTGTGCAGTTAGATGCAGAAATTTAGGTGTTGAACATTTTTCATTATAATATTTGTGTTCTCGATACATCTTACAAAAAAAAAATTGATATACTAAAAGTAACTATAATAGTACAATACTTCTCCAGTTATCTGAATCCTATTAGAATTTTTTGTGCATTTCTCTTTGAAAATTTTAAAATAATAATTCACATTTTTTCATTTGCAATCGTCGTTCAGTTATTATTTACATAAACATTACGAAAACAATTTGTCGGCAAAAGGACGTGATATCCGTGACAAAATANACGTTTTGTAATTTTTTTTTTATTAAATTTTTTCAGTCGTTAGATTTTCAGTTTTATAAATACTATCGGAATCTCTTGTGCAGTTAGATGCAGAAATTTAGGTGTTGAACATTTTTCATTATAATATTTGTGTTCTCGATACATCTTACAAAAAAAAAATTGATATACTAAAAGTAACTATAATAGTACAATACTTCTCCAGTTATCTGAATCCTATTAGAATTTTTTGTGCATTTCTCTTTGAAAATTTTAAAATAATAATTCACATTTTTTCATTTGCAATCGTTGTTCAGTTATTATTTACACAAACATTACGAAAACAATTTATCGGCAAAAGGACGTGATATCCGTGACAAAAAACGCTGGTTTAGATTTATTTATTTTTTTATGAAATAGTTACACAGAAAAAAAATTTTATGAATAATTGTTAGTTTTTCTGAAGAGGCAAAAAATAAATGTTTTCAAAAATGTTGTAAAACCGTTATGAAAAAATTTGAGGGTATTTTTTGACTGATTTTAAGACATTTTTGTTTTTAGGATTTTTTCACCAAACTTAATAGTTTTTGAGAAAAAAATTCGCAAAGTTGAAACCAACAATTTTCCCTTTCGGACATTTGTGTCCGCCATTTTGAATTTCGAAAAAATTTTCGTCATTTTGAAAAAAAATTCAACGGGGTTTGAAAGAGCAGACATCTATAACACCGTTTATAGTAATTGCGATGGCGTGTGCAAATTTTTTCCAACTCAAAATAAACATTAAAAAAAACCTTGAAAAATTTCTGAATTTTTCGGAAAAGCGGCCTATAACTTTTCCGGCTTACGATTTGGGTAAAATTTCTCAACGGCATTCGAAGGAGGAAATCAAAATCTATAAGAAATGATGTTTGATAAATTTTCATATGATTTTTTTGTTAAAAGATATAAGGTTGAAAGTTTAAAAAAAATTTGTGTTATGTGGGAGGAAAAGGGTTAATTTAATATGTTTTATTAGATTTCTTACTTCTACATTGATTTGGGTACTAAGATTATGTTTATATAATACCTTTTGTAATATTTTTTACAATAAAAACAAATAAGTATAAAATTCTTTCGTTGCAGCCACCTCGTATACTTCTGGATCGTGATTCACATCACTAGCAGATGTAAAAGTAAACTGCGCTTATAATTTTTAAAAATAATTAACAAAATTTCATTTACTTTAACAAAAATATTACGATAGCATAATCTTAACTAAATAACAAAAATATCATGGAAGCGTAGTCCTCAAATCAATGTAGAAGAAAGAAATTGTATGAAACAAATTAAATTAAGGTACTTATTATAGTTTGTGTCTCATTCTCGAGATCACTATATAGTACCGCTACTGGTAGCGTAGTGCCGTCACAGACTTTAGCCGTAATTTTTCTTTGTTTCGGGAGGCCAATGCCGTTGCACGTTTCATAACGCTGTCTGTGCGTTTAATGTGTGCCATAGCTTCGCCTTGTTGCGCGTATAACCAATCTATCAACTATGTTTGTTAATAAATTAGGAAAGTACAAATGTAAAAGGAATTTAAAAAGACAATCGAAGCTTTCAAAATATAAGATAGTGGTAGATCTTGAAATAAAGATTAATGACGAAAAAACTGATTCTCCACAGAGATTTGAAGATAAAGATTTGGAAGGATTATACCATTTTTATGCTTGCTATTAGCAAGATTATGGCCCAAAGCGGTAAGAAACGTTTATTCTATTCTGAAAAAGAGTTTCTATCGTACGATGTTGACTAGATTATGATATTACGTCCGTTGATCATAACCTGGATCTTTTTGCTCTGACAAGTTCGCCGTTATATGACGTTGATGGACAAGGCTCTAACAGAAACCAAAGAAAATTCAAGTCCTTTTTTTAATGAGGCTGTAAACGGCCTGCAAAAGATGATTGAAGGGCAAAAAGTCCACCGTACTTAAACGAAAAACTTTACACCTTCTAATGAATGATGAATCACTTCGAGACAGAAAAAATTTGGAACTGCGCATACTTAACTAGTTGAATATTAGAACACCATCAAAAAGGGTTTAAAAAAAGAGGAGACGAAGAAGTTGATAGAGAAATTTCCACGCAAGAGCAACTGCTTTTTATCTACGCCGAAATTGAATAAAGTTCTAACACCGCTGCTGAATAAGTCAACTAAATTAAGAGATAAGTATCTCTCGATCAACCAAGATCTATGTGGTCTAGGATTGATAGCGCTAGGCACAGCAATCGGTTTCGTTTTCAAAGAGGAGATCGAAGGCATTGATACAGAAAAACTCATGAAACTATTATATAATCCTAATAAATATTTCTGCGAACTAATGTTTCAACTATCAATCACTCGGAGAATATACAGGGTGCGCCAGCTAAATTTGGATTAAAGTTATATTTTACTGTAAAAGTAGTTTATTAAACAATAAATGAAACTTACAAAAAATGGCTTGCATATTTTGTTTATGGGATATTTTCTGTAAACTTTCACTCTATATAGCCGCCTTTAAGCCTCGATCACCGCTACAATCCTCGGCCCGAAACGAGAACATACTCTCTGCATTTGATCTCGGTCTATGTCTGCAAGTGCCTGTTGAATTGCGGTCTGTAGAGATGCTATATTAGGGTGTCTACTTAGACGTATTACTGACTCTCTCAACAACGCTCCAATCGTAGTAGTCCAATGGATTACGGTCTAGACTATTTAGGGGCCAAAACGCTTCTTGAGCAAACACAGCAACACGCGGCAGCGGCCAACTCTCTTGATCTTGGTGTCCTCCGAAAGCATATGTCGCACTTTAATGACGTGAGATATATATCTCAAGTCCTCCTCAACAATTCTTCGCATGGTGGTATTGCTCACATCCAAGATCAAAATCAATTTTCAGAGCGATATCCCAGGATCCGTTGAAATCAAATCCTGGGCTTTTTCCAATGTCTCAGGAGTCCTTGATTGCTCGGATTGCTCAGAAGCCGAAAACTTCGGAGTCAACTGGTAAACAGATTTCGGATTACCGAAGAACCTTATAATCTCAGGTGGTGTCCGTCCAACACAAAGACCTACGACAATCGCAATTTTTCGATTAAGCTCATAATTTGTTCGTGTTGATTCGGCCATTTTTACTTCAAAACTGCTTTACATGCGCACTTTACGTGTGCACTATTCTAACGCCTGTTAGCGTTTATCCGAGAAGTAAAAGTTAGCGAGAAATTAAAATTTTAATTAGTCCCAATTTAGCTGGCGCGCCCTGTACTATTGAAGAACTTTTGTTCTTCAATAGTATACTACCCAGCAAATATCAAGTTGCAGTTATATAACTGTTAGTTATAATTTCTTATTCATTAATATAATTGTTATATAACGCATGTGTTATATAACAGTAACATTGTTAAGTAGGAAATTATATCAAACAGTTATGTAACTGTAATTTTGTGTTTGCTGGGCATTAATTTTTTTGTAATTTTGTACTTTTTTTCTATACCGGATAACATGAATGTTGCTTCTTATTTTGCTCGAAGGAGAATGCAATATATTCGGAATCATTGTACTAATAAAGTCAACATTTTGGTTAAAATATGTTAATAAATGAATATTTCTTAAAACGAATATTTTTTTTATTTTGCGTTGGTGCAGTAGCATTGTAAAGTATACATTATGTTTGCATAATATATGTTAGCATTTTATATATTTCTGAGTATCTAGGTATCATATCGAATGGTTCGAAAAAACAATCGTTAATATTGAATCGATCATCGACACCTGATCAAAAACGTGAAATTATCTCGGTACTTAAATCAAGTATATTATTTGTTTGCCAAGTAATATCGACTTATTAGACATATTTGAATAGAAATTGAACTTATTAGACATATTTGAATAGAAATTGAACCTCGTAATTGTCTAGCCATTTTGTCCAGTAATTTCGTTTTACTATATTACTAGCCAATAAGCTACTAACAACTAAGCTTTACTGTAATGTAAATACTACATGGGCTGAAAAGTCCCAGGATTTTTCAGTAGGTGGCGCCACTAGAAAATGAACATAATTTATTTTGAGAGGTTCATCTGTCACTAGTTTATGTGTGAAGTTTCATGACATTTCGTTCATTCGTTTACAAGCTACAGTCGTTTAAGTGTCGCTACCTTCGCCTTCGTAAAAAAATGGAAAAACAGGAATATCGCATATTGATCAAACATTGTTTTTTGATGGGAAAAACTCCTGAACATTCAATGAAATGGTTGAAGAAATGTTATCCCACATCTGCTCCTTCGAGAACAACAGTTCATCGATGGTTTAGTGAATTTAAAATGGGTCGTACAAGCACCGAAGACGCACTTCGCTCTGGAAGACCAAAAGAGGCTACGAATGCGGAAATCGTAAAGCAAGTGCATCGAATCGTTTTGAGTGATCGTAAAGTGAAGTTGCGCGAGTTAGCTGAGGCTGTTGGTATCTCAAAAGAACGGGTGGGATACATTTTGCACGACGTTTTGGATATGAAAAAGCTATCTGCGCGATGGGTGCCGCGTTTGCTGACCGTCGACCAAAAACAGCAGCGCGTTGATGATTCAACGGCCGGTTTGGCGTTGTTGCAGCGTAATCGAGCGGACTTTTTTTCGATGTTTTGTGACGATGGATAAAACGTGGATCTATTACCATACGCCTGAGTCCAATAGGCAGTTTGCAGAGTGGCTGAAAAGCCACGAAAGCCGACCAAAGCGGCCAAAAGACCAACGCTCGGCCGGGAAGGTTTTAGCCTCCGTTTTGTGAGATGCGCATGGCATAATCTTCATCGATTACTTGCAGAAGGGAAGAACAGTTACGGGAGAGTATTATGCAGCGTTATTGGACAAACTGAACGACGGAATAAAGAAAAAACGGCCCCATATGGCGAAGAAAACAGTTCTGTACCATCACGATAACGCACCATCACACACGTCCTTGAAAGCGATGGCCAAATTGGACCAATTACGATTCGAATTGGTTGCTCACTCGCCGTATTCTCCAGATTTGGCCCCCAGCGACTATTATCTGTTCCCAAACCTCAAGCGGTGGCTCCAGGGAAAGAGATTCACATCGAATGAGGAAGTCATCGCGGAAACCGAGGCGTATTTCAAAGACTTGAACATTTCGTACTACAGAAAGGGCATCGAAATGTTGGAAAATCGCTATACCAAGTGTATCGCACTCGAAGGCAACTATGTTGAGGAATAAATATAACTTTGCCCAAAACACACTTATTTCCATTAAAAATCCCGGGACTTTTCAGCTCATAGTAGTATGTATAAAAATTTAAATTGGTTTCTAATTGTTAATACAAGGGTGTTTAGATAAATAACTTGATTTGATATTAAAAGTAACAATTTGAGTTTTATAACGTAGTTTATTTTTCGATGTAGCGTCCTCGAAGTTCAACGCAATTGCCCCAACATTTCTTCAGGTTTGCTATTCTAGATTTCTTTCGCGGAAATAAGTTTTTTCGAGGCTCTCAAAATATTTGTTTACCTCCTGCATGACCTCTTTATGATTTTATGATTTCATTTGATCCAAATTTTTGTTCAACTAGGGAAGTCTTGAATTTCGAGAATAGATGATAATCCAAAAGAGCTAGAAAACTTTTGAGCCATCCAGTAAACTGTCGATTTCGGATAACCGAAGAATTTTATAATCTTAGGTGGCGTACGCCCAGCGCGAAGAGTTTCGACAATCGCAATTCTTCGGTTAACCTGCGAACTTGTTTGTGTAGACTTGGCCATTTTTATTTCACAACTGCTTTGTAGATGCATGTGCACTACTTTAACGCCAGCTAGCGTTTACCCGGGAAGTAAAAATTAGAGAGAAATATAAATTTAAATTAGTCCCAATTTAGCGGGCACACCCTGAATGTCAACTCCTGTATAAACGAAAAATAGAGACTACTGCTGGAGAAAACAATACCAGAAAAGAAGTTATACGATGGCTTAGTAAATAAAATCAAGGCTACCAATGCGACAGAAAAACTCGGTCTGTCATTGAAGACTTCCATGGAAAAGATATTCTTCACCGTGTTCAAAATTCCAATTGAATTTCAACGGAAAACGTTAATGTAATCATGCTCATCACACGTGAGACGAGCGTGATGCGAGAAACGAGCCGCGATTTCAAAACAATAACACGCGGATTGCGAACTGACAACAAACCAAATAAATATGAACCACGCGTGTCTGATCACGTGTTTGGTTATAAGAACATAATTATCAGTATCAAAAAACATTGCCACATTTGAACATGATCGAAAACGTTTCGTCCGATCGAAGGTCAACCAATCTATTCGTTCTGCTTGGAAAAAAATTATATCGATATAAAACTGGGTGCCTTGAGAGCACAAGCGGAAGAAACGTTGAGCGAACTCTCAGAGAGAGAGACTTTTCTGATCGAATTAAGCATCGAAATTAGAAGAAGCTGTTCGGTTCTAATTTTTCGCGTATCTCGGTTCGCTATGGGTTCGACCGTCTGTGCGAGACATCAAGCTAACGTTCTCTATTCATCTCGTTACGAGACATCTTTTGCATTCTCGCGACGACTTTGCGAGTGATTGTGGGGCATCTATTTAATCATATTTGTCATATTTAAACGTTGTGATCGTCGCGTTGAATCGTATTGCGTCCGATAACGGTGGTTGCGCGTGGCTAACAAGAAGAACATCATCACGCCCCGCACTGTAAGGGCCAAATCGCCATTCTGTCTTCAGCCGAATAAACCACTGCACAACCAAAACTCGAGTTCAAAGAATTTCCCTTGCCACCGATCCTTTATTGCATTCTGTACCCTGCGCTGGGTAGATCCAGCGGGAGCGTTGCACGCGAGCAATTGAGTGCATTCGCTCACAAACAACACCAAAACCCAATTTAAACTGGAAAGGCCCGCCTGTAGGACATTTGAGGAGCCTTCAGATGAGCTATCGATTTACACTATACCAAAGGTACCCAGAAACGTCAAGAACGTTGGCCAAGATTGCACGAATCCCTCTGCAGGGACAGACTAGGAAGCATGTTCCACCCAACACTCCCCAAAAATAGTTTCAGTAAGCAAAGTAGTAGGCAGATTATTTGCATTTAGGCAGACTTGGTCTGAAATTATATCAGACCCTGTAATTATGGAAATAATCTCGGGATATGAGATTCCGTTTGTTTCTATGCCCAAGCAGAAAACATTGCCATGTAATTCATTAATTGGCAGAGAAGATGAGGAAAGTATGCGGAATTCGATTAATCACTTACTCGACTTAGACGTTATCGAAAAATGCAACTCATGTAAAGGACAATTTATTTCATCTTATTTCTTGGTGCCCAAGAACAATGGAAAAATGAGATTTGTTTTAAATCTGAAACAATTAAATAAGTTTATCACTACCAAACACTTTAAAATGAAAGACGTCAGAACGGCGGTTAGGCTTGACCAAGGATTATTATTTAGCCAACTTGGATTTTCATGACGTATATTTTATGCTCCCTATTAGTAAAAATTGTCGTAAATATCTTCGTTTTTTTGTGAAACAATCAAACCTTCGAATTTACTTGCCTTCAATTTGACTTAAGTATAACACTATGGGTCTTTACAAAAATAATGATGCCGGTGCTAAGCAATTAAAAAAAACAAGAACTATCATCAGTTGGATATTTAAACGATATGTTTCTCTTCGGTAGGAACAAGTTTGAGTGTGAGGTGAATATCAGGAGAATTCGCCAGCTACTAAAATCATTAGGCTTTGTTACCAATGAAACTAAAAGCCAATTAAGACCAAAAACATCATGTCAGTTTTTGGAATTTGTTCTCAACAAAGAACGTTTGAACTTCCTAGAGATAAAAGAGATCATATTGTTAAACTAATATTAAATACTGAAACCTTATCTAGATGTTCGATCAGGAAGTTTTTACACTACGAAAAATTTCGGCTGCAAGCACAGCGGTGTCGTATAATGTCTTCATGTGAGACTCTTCGAACGTCAAATTTATTTAGCCCATTTAAAATCTGGAGGAAACTTTGACACGATTATACGAATACCACCGTCTCTAAAATCTGAATTTGACCGGTGGTAGTGTTAAATTGGAATGGCGTCAAATCCAATAAGATAAACGTCATATAAGATAATTTTTTCAGATGCTTAAATGCTGGTTGAGGAGCATATTGCGACAGCGAGATAGCTTGTGGAATCTGGGACCAGAATGTGAACCAAAAACATATCAATTATTTAGAGTTACAGGCTGCCTTCAAGGGCTTAAAAGCGTTTGCATCAGACTTGATGAATTGTGAACTATTGTTTTGAATAGATAACACAACAGCTATAGCATAGGTGAACAAAATGAGTGACGTTAAATTCTTTAAATTAAGCAAAATAGCTTACGATATATGAAGCTAGTGTGAAAAAAGGAGGTTATAGATAGTCACTTTATATATTCCGTAGAGGGAAAACGTTGAAGCTAATCAGGCTTCGAAGATAAATAATCTAGACACCGAGTAGGAGCTAGCTCCGTTGGCTTTCTCGAAGGTTACGAAAACATTCGGTAAGTTTGATATGGATTTACTTGCCTCATATGTTAATGCTAAATACGAAAATTATTGTTCATGGCATAGGGATCCTAATGCATGCTGTATCGACGCGTTTACAGTGAAATAGACAGATCTCTGCTTTTACGTCTTTTTTCCGCTTAGTATGATCTTAAAAGTGTTAATAAAATTAAGATATATCAAATCTGCGGGGTCGTAATCGTGCCTGAATGGAAAGGCTAGTCCTAGTATCTACTATTGTTATCAATGTTGGATGCTCTACCACTGATTTTTAAATCATCTGATACACTTTTAATATCTCTTGACAGGAAGATTCAACATACTCTGGCGTGGAAATTAATTCTGTTAGCCGGTTGATTATCCGCCAGGCATTCCGGCAACGTAAAATTAGTGAAGAAGCGATGGATTTGTTAATTCAATCGACTAGCAAATTGACATAGAAAATATATCAAAAACTTGTTCGCTAATGGGCTCAGTATTGCAAAGAAATCAATCAAGAGGTATTCGAATTAAGAGTCGAAAAGGTACTGGAATTTTTGTCAATCAAATATAGACAAGGAGCATCTTATGCAACAATGAATATTTATCGGTCAGCGATAGCATTTATATGCGGTGATAGGATTGGAAAAGATACAACGATATCTCGGTTAATGAAAAAAGTTTAAAAGCTTAAACCATCAAGACCATGATACGAAGAGATATATGATTTAACCCTCTTTCCTCCCACATAACACAAACTTTTTTAAACATTCAACCTTATATCTTTTAATGAAAAAATCATATGAAAATTTATCAAACATCATTTCTTATAGATTTTGACCTCCTCTTTCGAATGCCGTTGAGAAATTTTTCCCAAATCGTAAGCCGGAAAAGTTATAGGCCGCTTTTCCGAAAAATTCACAAATTTTTAACGGTTTTTTTGTTAATGTTTATTTTGAGTTGGAAAAAATTTGCACACGCCATCGCAATCACTATAAACGGTGTTATAGATGTCTGTTCTTTTAAACCCCGTTGGATTTTTTTCGAAATTCAACATTGCGGACACAAAATGGCGTCCGAAAGGGAAAATTTTTTGTTTCAACTTTGCAAATTTTTTTCTCAAAAACTATTAAGTTTGGTGAAAAATTTCTAAGAACAAAAATGTCTTAAAATCAGTCAAAAAATACCCTCAAATTTTTTCAGAAAGGTTTTACAACATTTTTGAAAACTTTTATTTTTATTGATAATGGAGGCGACTGAATCAAATATTAGATAATTGCTCATTACAAAAAATCTTCTATTTTTGTTTAAAAAAACAACTTGACTTTAACTTTTATTCTTTTCACATTATCACTCATATTTTCTTGTTGAACAGACTGTAAAATAGTATTGAAGTACTAGTCTCAATGCTAATACAAGTTTTAATCACTAGATGCAGTACTTCACATGGGTAATTAATTCTTGAAAAAGACTTCGCACCAGTAATTTATTACTAGAGCTATGTAGTAGATTAGTATTCACTGTCGTTATTCTCACTTAATTACTCTACATAGTTACTATCTCTGTAAATTAAATATTCAAAATATATTATGCATTATGCATTAAAAATAAAATTATTGAAATACAGTATCTTATTGACTGACTAACTATTATAATAATATTTTTCTGTAAGAGATACATTGGTATCACACATTCACACTCAAAAATTCCTATTCAATCATCGAAATAAAGCATCGCTGACTACGTTTAGATAATGAATGGATGTCCATTTCAGAATCAAAAGAAGGGTCACATTATGAAATAAAAAATTCAGAAATTAAAGTTTTTTCCGATGAAATGGTTTAATATTATTAGGTGTACAACTTTGCTCTCGCCGCTTTTTTTTAATTTGAGGCTTTATTGTAAAAAAATGGAGATAAAGTTATGACTCAAAATATTGTCCACCACTGGCCACTACTTTCTCCCATCTTTTGGGCAATGCACGAATCCCGTGTCGAAAAAACTGGTCATCTTTCGAGGTAATCCACGAATCTATCCATTTTCCGACTTCTTCATAAGACTGGAAGTGTTGGTCAGCCAGGCCGTGTGCCATTGATCGGAACAAGTGATAATCCGAAGGTGCAACGTCTGGAGAGTACGGCGGGTGCGGTAGAATTTCCCATTTCAACGTTTCCAAGTATGTCTTGACTACTTTTGCAACATGGGGTCGAGCATTGTCATGCAGAAAAATCACTTTCTCGTGTCTCTCGGCGTAGTACGGACGCTTGTCTTTCAATGCTCAGCTCAAACGCATCAATTGAGTTCGATACCGATCGCCCGTTATTGTTTCAGTTAGTTTTAATAGCTCGTAATACACTACGCCGAGCTGATCCCACCAAATACAGAGCATTACTTTGGAGCCTGAATGAATGTTCAGTTTGGCCGTCGATATGGAAGCATGGCCGGAAACTCCCCATGATTTTCTGCGCTTGGGGTTATTGTAATGAACCCATTTTTCATCTCTAGTCACAATGCGTTGCAGAAATCCTTTTCGTCTTTGCCTTTCAAGCAGCTGTTCACAAGCAAACAAACGCCGTTCAACATCTCTTGGCTTCAACTCGTACGGCATCCAATACCCTTGCTTTTGAATCATTCTCATGACTTTGAGACGCTTCGAAATGGCTTGTTGAGTCACTTCCAATGATTGTGCCAGTTCTTTCTGAGTTTGACACGAGTCTTCATCAAGTAATGCCTCCAATTCAGCATATTCAAAAATTTTTCCTCTTCCACCGCTATGCCCGTTTTCGACGTGAAAATCATCGTTCGTGAAGCGTTGAAACCACTCACGGCACGTTCTTTCACTAATAGCGATCTCACCATAGGTATTTGAGAGCATTTGATAAGCCTCAGCCGCAGATTTTTTCATATTGAAGCAGAAAAGTAAAACCTCCGGCAAATGACAAGAATTCGGCTCGTAAACTGACATCTTCAATCGACGATAACTTTATGGTACAGATACAAATTGACTAATGTAACTATTAGGTTATGTTGACAGATGCTCAAGTTGATTGTATGACGTATATGATCTATTTACTTTGACCACTAAGTTCCACTAAAGCCATCTATAGGGAAACGGCTGGAGCAAAGTTGTTCACCTAATAGTTTGTTTCGTTTTGTTCTGCATTAACATAATTTTGCTGGAAACAATATTCTATATTTGTAGTAATTAATTTCTGTAGTAATTCGCCAAAAAATCATTGAAATCCTGAACCGTGATTAATCTATGTTTGTTAGTAATTACCAGTAATATATTTTTATAAGAAAAAGATACTTTTTCTGTATGCACACGTGTAACAGAAATCGTCCACGATCTTTTCTAGACGGGACTTGAATGTAAGAAGATAAACGTTGCAAGCATGTTCTTATAAAATGTAAGTACGCTATCCTTATAGAAAAGTATTACTGGTAATCAATAAGAAAAATATTAATTAATCAGCGATCAGTACTTCAGGGCCCAGTAAGTAATATGTTAGCAGTCTGATGACAAATTGACGACACATTCAACCAGAATCTATTGACAGATCCATAGTCATCTGGCTCTACACGTAATCTACCGTTCATCTATCGACAGAACCTGTTGACAGACTCTGACGACAGATTGGCGGCAGAAAGCGAGCAGGATCTGTAATATATTTCATTTAAATACATTGAAATGATGGATCCTGCTCGGTTTCTGCCATCAGTCTGTCATCATAATATGCTATCAGATTCTGTTGCATTTCTGATAACAAACTATTAAAGAGTCTGCAATACACACTGTGCAAAATTTGTTTTTGCAATTTTGGCTATCTGGGTGATTCTTTGGCAAATTATTACAGGAATTAATTACTGTGATTACAGAATTTTGTTTCCAGTAAAATTATATTAATGCAAACAAAATAAAACAAATTAAATTAAATTAAGGTTAAATCATTTTATTGTGAAAACTGTCACATTAATTTTTGTATTTTTTCATCTTATAATGTGACTCTCAGTGATTTCGATCCTGAGATGGATTCATCCATATTCTAATCTTAATTAGCGTTGTTTTACCTCAAGAATCGAACAAGAATTTTTGATATGTACCTTGAAGATATTTTGAGGGGCTATGCTTATATATTTTTAAATCGTTCAAAAAATATTGTAATAGCATGACACTGGCAAATGTTGGAAACAACAGAACAATTGACCACGGAAATTAATATAATGTATATTAGAGAACCATTCACTTCGTTATTTTTGGATTTTTAATTACAGATTATAGTGAGTTTTAAAAGCAAACAATAAGTTATACTTTGAAAAACATATGTTATGAAGTATCTATATGAAGATTTATATTAATTATCAGGAAATGTAAACATATTTTTCTCATTGTCAAAAATTTTAAATTATTTTTATTAAAAGTACAGATGCCACTTCCAGAATATATTTATAATATTCACTAAAAAATGGGACATCGCGAAATTCACAAGATATCCTGAGAATGTACGAAAAACAGTATACTATACAATATACCAAAAATATTATAGAAATTCTAATATTAATCACTTTTAATAGATGCAATAAAAACAAATAAAGATTAGTAAATGAAGTACTTACATTTTGACATAAACTTTGATCTTAAACTCATACAGCCGAGTAGCGAAACACAAAATATAAATATGTAAATGTGCGTAGGCTATCTTCACGCTGTTTGATCAATTACCATCTACCAGATGTAGAAGTATGAAACCGGAATTTTTTTGTACAAATGACACGTCTGTTGTTTGAAAATGATAAAAAATATTTTATTCAAAATAATGTCCATTGCTATTTATACATTTTTCCCACCTCTCCGGCAGTTTATGAATGCCACGCCAAAAAAAAATTTCTTCTTTTGAAGCGAACCAGCTATCGAGCCATTTTCGTACATTTTCCTACGAATTGAAACGTTGTTCAGCGAGAGCGTGTCCCATTGATGCGAATAGATGATAATCGGACGGAGCCAAGTTTGGAGAATAAGCCGTATGCGTTAGTATTTTCCAACTGAACGCCTCGATCGTTTCACTGACCCGTTTTGCTGTGTGCGGGGCATTATCATGGAGCAAAATGACTTTGTGTTGCCTTTTTCCATATTCCGGTCGTTTTTCAAGCGATTTAAATCGATCATTTGCTATTCGTAGCGATCAGTGTTAACGGTTTCACCAGGTTTTAGCAGCTCATAATAAATTACACCCTTCTGATCCCACCAAACACAGAGCATTGTCTTCTTTCCAAAGCGATTGCAGTGGATGTCGATGGTTCGCCTGGATTCACCCATGATTTCTGACGCTTAGGATTCTCAAAATATATCTATTTTTCATCACCTGTCATGATACGATGGACTTTCTTTTGTATCTGTCGAGCAGCATTTCACAAGTGGTTTTTCGATTTTCTTGCTGTCTTTCATTCAGTTCATGCAGAACCCATTTTCCCACTTTCTGAATCTTTCCCATTGCTTTCAAATGAATTGAGACAGCTTTCTGCGTCACATTCAATTCATCCGCGAGTTCTTGTTGAGTTTGAGTATCATCTTCATCCAATAAGGCTTGCAATTCGTTGTCTGCGAACTGTTTCGGTGATTTCCCACGCTCTTTGTTTCTCACGTCAAAATCACTACTTTTGAATTTTTTGAACCACTCGAAACACTGTGTTTTACCAAGAGCATGTTCACCGTAAGCTTCGACAAGCATTCGATGCGATTCTGCAGCAGTTTTCTTCAAATGATAACAAAAAACCAATGCTGTTCGCAAATTGTAGTTCGTAGGCACAAAACTCGACATGTTTAAGGTTATAGAAAAATATACCGGTGTATGGAACTTGGGTTGTTGTGTGTTGAAAATCTTCGTCAGCTGTTAGAGGGAGATGATGGCGCTGCAGAAGCGGTCTTACGGTCCCTAAACTGATGGCTAGCACCATCTATAGGGAAATTCTGGTTTCATATTTCTACACCTGGTATTTCTTGTCGCAATATGTTTTTTTTGTTACTCACGTCTAATTCGTTGATGCTTCTGATAATATCCGATATCTGATTGGTGATGGTGACCTCTTCGGCGATCGTAGACTACTCGTTTGCGGTTTCCTCCGATGAAACGACATTGGGTAACGACGTCGATATGTGAGACACCGAGGTCGCGAGAGCAGCAATTGTAGCTATAGCAGGGACTTCGATATCGGCAGACGGTGGTGCGCTATTCGATAAGAAGAGACGTTATCGCGGAGAAGGTTCTTGGTGCTTCTCTCGGCGGTGAACGGACTCACGCTTAAGTTGTAACAACGGTCGGTGGCAAGAACGTTCTCAATCTCTTGGCAGGCGAACTCAAAATATTTGCGGCGTGTTCGTCACTACTACTGTCATTATTACAACTGCTGTCACTACTGTCTTTTCTTTTTCTCTATCGCTAATCGCGATATAGTTCGTTAAATGTTTTACGTTGTTTAAAAATTTCTTTTGCATTTTTTCAATGCAATATTATGTATTTTTTTTAATACCGTCTGCATCTCACTTAGATGTTTTTTTTGGAAAGAATTTATTACTTCCGCGCACTCGTCGTTGACACTCTCGGTAAGTTTTCATCTTCGTCCCTTCTCACCGCGTCTTGACAACGACGAAGACATCGTGGGTGGTCGCATATAATGATAAGAAATGTATGCCAACGTTTGCGCGACGAACAATGGCTCAATTTTTCCAGAACGTTAGTTTTTCATATGTTGCATTAATCTTGCTTATTGATATTTTTCGTCCGGCCGAGCGGAAATGATCGATCGAGATTCTGTCGCACTACTTTACTCGAATCGGACTAATTAATTTCAATAGAGCGGATAATGAGATAATGAAATCTTATCACTTGTTGACGCGTAGAAGCTGTGACGTAGTTCGATTCGTTATAATTACACGGGTTAGATTTTTCGTTATATATAAAAATCACGGAAAATTTTGACCGAAAAGAGAGAAACTTCGAATTGACCAATCCTGAATTTCTCTCATAAATTTATGGTTTTTCGTCAAATGCGATTGCGTCATTCGTTAATAAATACCACGGGGACATGTTACAAGACGAGCGTCTCGTTAACCCGACCCCTAGATTTGCGATCAGTTCCGCGAGAATAAAAAGGAAAGTCAAAAACCATGGCAACACGTGCGGTGAGGCTATTTATTCACAACGCCAGCGTGGCCTTCGATTCCGAAAAGACACTGACCCCCGCAACACGTCGATGGAACGACGCAATAAGTCATCTATCTAGATCGATTCGTTTCTTGGCCAAAAATTTTCCGCTTTACCGGTTCGTTTATTCGAGGGAAGCGCCAACGTCATAAATATCGGTCGTATGAACGCCGCGCATTTCGCAAGATAGTTATGGAGAGGAAAATCCGCGTCCGTGTATGAGGAGGCCACCAGTGCCGCGTTATCGGATGTTTCGAAACAAGCTTTTCGTCAATTGGACGACGTAGCGGAGCGGCACTTTCCAGACGTACGAGTGGCGAAGCAAGATAATAACGTTAGAAAATTTCGAGAACGATTGATCAACGAAGAAGCATTGCCGCGTGGAGTTCAACGAGATAATCGGCGCAACCGTGAACGACGCTCTGGAGATCGGAGAATGTTTCGGTAAAGTCGCGAAAGGAAGCTTGGCCGGAAGCGTTCGCGAGTTACCGTGGGTGATAAGTTGCATATTGTTCGTCGTGATAATTGGAATAGCTATAGCCATTTGGAGGATGACGAAAATACGACAATCGAGAATACTGAACTAATAACCAACTAGATGATTCAAACAGTGTTGAATATTATATCCTCGAGATGTCGGCCTTGCTGGCGCAAACATTCGCGCGCTCGAATCGTCACGCTACCCATAATGTTGCTCAGAATCTGACTCCTGTTTTCATTTAAAACTTCAAATTCGCGAGACGATCATATCGCGCAATTCAACCGTTGTTCTAGGCTTATGGCGTATAAAAATTTGATCCTTCAAGTAACCCCACAGAAAGAAGTCTTGTGGAAACAAATCGGGCGACCGAGATGGTCACGCTAACGCAGCACCTCTCGAAATAACGTTGTTCTCTCGGAATATGCCGGTCAAAATACGAATTGTATCTCGAGCGGTGTGAGCTGTAGCGCCGTCTTGTTGCCAGAATCATCAATCGTTGAAACGTTCTTTTCGGTGCGACTCCACCCACGGTCGTACAAACTAATCGATCATTTTTCTATAACAATCTTCGCATACGGAAATTGCTCGTCACATCTCTTCTTAAAAAAAGTACGGGTCTATTATCGCACCACTCGTAACGCCGCACCAGACGGTGATTCTGGACGAATAGGTATCTCTCGCCGTGATCAAGCTAGGTGACTCGCTGCCCCAGAAACGATCGTTCTGTTTGTACGTGACGTGACCGCTCGCGTCGAAATGCGCTTCTTCTCCTATAATTATGCGCTTCAACATTCCAGGATTTCGATTCACTAGATCGAGAAACGACTCGCAAAAAGCGGCTCTTCCGGCGAAGTCCGGCGCCTTCATTCCATGTGCTATGTGAAATTTGTAAGCTTTCGCGCCCAGATCATCGTGCAATATACGCATGAGCAACGAGCGCGAAACACGCAGGGAACGAGATCTCATTCTATTGGAGAGCATCGATTTGTCGCTTATGCTCCGTCTGATCAGTTCTATCGTAGCGTCGTTACGTTTGATCGGACGGCCGCTCTTCGCACGGTCACCGACATTTCCGTTCTCCATGAATCTTGTCATTATCGACCGGATGCTGCGGGGTTCGGGAGGAGGGGATTCGTCCGCGTTGAATTAGAGCGGCCACAAGCGTCGTATTCGTCTGACGTCACCATTGTAACGAAAGTACATGCGCACCACAGCCACACATTTTTTGACGAATATTCTGGTTCTAAGTGACATCGTGTCGTATTTCCTTTGCGCGCACGTGCAAAAAGAATACGCCGCGACAAATATTTATCATATCGTTCGTCTTTCTTACGTATAGGTGGTCGTGAATATCTCGCAGCTAGAATCTGTATTAGCACAGCGGGTGTTCCTATTTCCTGTCGGCGCTTACCGCTCGCGCGTGAGTGGAGCACATTGGAAGCAACAGGTGGTCGCGATTGTCGGTTGCGGTCGCAAACTCGTTTGAATAACAATGACACAGATGGCGATCGTTATCACTTGATGCACAAATAATTTCCGCTTCATCGTCGCGTGGAACTACTCCCCTCTTCCATTTGCGTATTATAAAAGAACGATACGAGCCGGAGAGCGTCAAAATTATTTCTTTTTGCCTCGCAAGATGTTGCTTCTCGCATTCGCTGTTATCGCTATTTTGCTCGCGTGGTCAACCGTAAAGATCGCGGAACATCTAGCTCCCTGCGCGGACGAGAAGCCGCGTGGTCCTTGTTGTGGAAGATTTCCACGTTACGGAAAGATGGGCTTTCCGGACAACGAAAGAAAATACTTCGTATGCACGAATGGTAACGTATATCTTCGATGTTGTCCGAACGGAATAATATTCGACGATGTCATGAAGATATGCGTTATGCAAAAATGGTGCATAGTCGTCTATAACGGAGAAGACGATAGCTGCTCGAAAATTGAACACCACCGTTTCACACCCGAATCGAAAAATCTATCGATTTACTAGGAGTGCATCAACGGACACAAACTAAAGTTCTATTGCGATGATAGTCGCGTATTCGACGTCATATCTCAGCGATGCGTGCATTCCGTTGGATTTTGGGGAGGTAAATTCCTCACAAAAAAATGGAACAGCGAAAACAGTTACTATCAATGCAAAAATCTCGAAGAAATGATAGAGCTGACGTATCCCGACGGATACGTATATTCCGACGGAACATTTACGTTCCGAAAAAGTGCGAAGAATGCAACGCTGGCGCTTTCGTTTCGAAAGGATCCGATAATTGCAAGCGTTACACGGCGTGCGAGTCCAGTTGCGTCGTCGAACAACTATGCCTTTCGGGAACTTTGTTCGACGAATACTATCAGGAATGCGTAACCGCTGAATCGCCGTTGTCGAATTGCTCCTCAGCAACCGCCACGACTAACATTACCACTAAAACCATAGGAGACGACATGACCTCGACGACCACCACGAAGAATCCAGACAAACCGTACAATTGCCCAATGGATTCAAAGGGAAAGACGATTTGAATAACGGATCGAGAAGATTGCGCCGGATTCTTCACTTGCTCGAAAGGCAAGATTGGGAAAATGAAAGATGTCGCACGGGGGAACGATTCGATCCGGAACTTAAATTCTGCGATTCCCTGGAAGAAGTTGATTGCGATGGCAGACGAGAAATGTAAGTAAAGACTTTCCTTCCTTACTTCTCGAACAAGCGTCTAATTCGTATTTTCTATTTCTTCAGGAATTAGGAAATCCATCTCCGAAGATATAGCATTGATCGAAGATATAGCATAATGGTAATGCGCCAATACCCCTCTTGTAGCTCGTATTTACTTTCTCGTTTCCGTATGTAGCATGTGGCATGTAGCGTTAAAAATAAAAATACACATTTATTTGAAAAAACTCAACCTTTTTCAATGCGGCGGTGGGTGAGAAGTTGATTCTTTCGCCGCGCCACCTTCGTAAATTCCCATCATTCTTTTCCACCTAAAAAAAATGTAATTCGACATGGCGTTAAGAGTGATAGCCGCGCCGATTCGAAACGTGTCTAGTACTTTCTTATGTGGAAAATAACCGAACAATTGCGAATTCGTGCACAATGCCGCGGTGCCGAGTTGATGACACATCATGCCTATCAAGCCCACGATTATCGTGATGTACACAATGGACATCGGTAGTGTCGCCCGTGGACCATCGATTGGATCGAAAATCTCTCGTCGCGCCTCTCTTATCGAACGACTAGATAATATTTTTTCATTCATTCTTTTTCGAATGGATGTTGATTTCTCGTAGCATGAATCTCTTTCCGTGCACGCGGTGGCTTCTACGGTGCGCCGCTGTGGATCTTGAAATCGAATAGATGCGAATCTTGCATTGCGATTTCACTGGAATCTTAATTTCGCGATTCGAGATCCACCGATGGATCTTATATTCTCTACAACGAGAGTCTCGCCCCGTGCGCGCGTATTGCCCAATTCAAGAATATAAGATCCACCGGTGGATCCCTCGTCGTTCTCGTGGTGGATCTCGAATCGCAAAATCAAGATTCCAACGAAACTGCGGTAAAAGATCCGCGAGGGATTAGGTAGTAAGCCAGAAGTACGATGAACAACGATGCAAATAATCGAATCGCGATCGCGGAGTTTTTGCGCACGTACAACAACGCCGCGACGAAAACCGATCGCGCCGAAACGGTTAGCAATTCCAAAGCTGTTCACATGCACATGCGATTGAGTGCGTAAGTGTTGAATTTCTTGAAAAAACACGGTAATGTTCTGGATGAAGAAGATCGGGCCTTATTTTCGAAAGGAAGAGGTTGAGCGCTGTATGCAAGCCATCGCTTCGAGGTCTATGGAGTTGAGCGGTTTCGGGGATGTGGCTCTATCGTTGAGCGGCGCGCGAAACTTGCGCGCGGATCTCACGAGAACCAGACGTAGGATCGAACGCGAAAGGGAGAATAGAGAAGAAGAAGGTAACGACGACCAGTCCGTGGATCCGTGAATCACTCGCGGCGTGTACGAATTCATTCTTTTCAAAAATTTTTCGCTGTCGAATTTACCAGGATACGAGTCCGAGCATCGTTGTTTGATCAACGCTTACTTCGCGAAAACGCGTGCTTGTCGATCGGGAAACCGCATGGCGATCTATAAAGAATAATGAAAGTTCGAAACGCGCGCGTATGGAAAATAGAACTCAAACGAAAACCGCCGCCGTTACTTCTGCCGATGCGATCGCCGAGCACGTTGAAAACAGAACTCAATCGAAGACAGCCGCCGTCACTTCGGCCAAATCCAACGCGACCGCTGTCGTCGCGTCGACCGAATTCGACGCAGCCGCAGTTTCGGTCGATGAAAAGATACGAAATGTACGTCGGAACGTAACGATGGATCGTGGAGCGATTACCACGGTTAACACGAGGTGTCGATCTCTTTTTCAAAAGGCGATAGCGTCCTCGGCGTTTCGACGCGGCATGAGACGAATCGAATATCGTTTCGTCGATTTGGAAAAGCGGTTGTCGCATTTGCGCGTTTCATTGAACGATGTTGAACGTAACGCACAATTAAACGATGTTTTCAACGGAATCACTGAGCACTTTTTGCTCTCATTGTACGCGTGTTCTCTCGAGTGTTTTCGCTTTTTCGACGATGACGCAGCGCGATGTCTCGCTGCTGTCGAGTCGTCCTCGTTCACGAGGACGACAACGTAATGCGAGCCGGAGTGCAAAAAACATCCGAATGTTGTTTTGTCTAGACTGTGCAACGAGTACGCCAGGGCATCGTATTATAAATTGTACGAATACGCGCGATGTTGTGAATTGTACTTGCGAATATCGTCGTTAACAATGACAAATGGAACCATCATTGTTTCTGACGACGACGATAACAAAGATATTTTGAAAAAGGAGATCAAACGTTAGATATCGCTAACGCCGTTTTATCCGCGAAAGAACGAGAAGAACGAAATCTTTTTTCGAAATGTACGAAATTTCGTCGAAACGGTGGATCTGTTTACGGAAATCGCGCGAACGAACGCAACGTTTGCCGTGTACGGGTTCCACGTCGATGACGAAATTTTGTGCGTTTCGTCATCGCGCGCCATAGCTGCCGTTACGATCGACGAAGAAGAATCTCTTGCGGAGTTTGAGCGACCCGTGTGGAATATGACTTTGACCAAGGGTCAATAAACCGGAGAAAGCAACGCGGTAACGAATAATCCTGAGACGAACGAATACTTTGAACTGTAGGTGTATAACGCGAGACGTGACAGGGAGTTTTCACCAAGTGGGAAATCATATTACGTGATCGCTTTCGAACATTTGATCTCTTCGATTTTAACTCGGTGCGGCGCTGACGACGACCAATGATTGAACTTTCGAAGTACTCATCGTTAACGCTCATCGCAGTCGTCGCAGTCCTTTCGAATATACAACGCCGTCAGAACGAACGCCAGCGCGGATACGAAACAGATAAAAAACGAAAAAATTTCGCGTGAGATCGACGGTTGTGCAAAAATAGCTATGCCCAATAACACACCGATGGTCGAAAACTACAATAACGGGGTCTGACACAGGACCGGGACTATCGTGTCGCAGTTAGTGAACGGCAGAAAAAATTCGCGCGTTTGACGATCCATATCGCGCAACCACACGTCAGCACAATCGTAACACAGCAACATTCGCCCTTCTGAACGACCTCGACCGAAATAGTTCGAAGTACAGTAGACCAATTGCTTGGAACATCCCCGAACTACGACAACGACTACATCGCGCAATTTGTTCTCTTTCGACGATGAGGCCGGAAGGGTTGCAGACCTGAAGGCCGTGTTCGAATTGTGCTTGTGGTGTCGCGTGGACGAGAATCGCGGATAAGTCTTGATTCGCTTGGTTGACTGTGAGATCGAGTCCATAAATTTTCCGATGAACCCATTGAACGAGATATCCGTGGTGTCATACTATATAGAAATCATCGCGGCCGAAGACAATACTGTCCGGAGAGGCACCGAACGGGATCAGAAATTGTCATACATAGCCTTCACGGTATACGTTCCGTCGTTGATGCAAAAAGCCAACGCGATTGAAGATCAACAACTGTCCATCATCATGATGTATGTACTGATCAACGACACTGAACGTTTAAGACGTCATCAAATTGAGCTCGAGATCGCTCTGCGCGAACAGATCGGTCCATCCTGTTATTTGTTATGTTGTTCAGCGTATATTGCTGATAACCGCGGTTGAGATCTTGAACAACAATTCGTTTCTCGTCCGTACATACGAATTGGACAAACCGGAAGACGCGATCGAACTAGCCTGCGTTCTACTGGGATATTCGTGGGAATACTATTACATGTTCCTGCAGTGCCGTTTAATTTTGCACGGATTCGAGAGATACGCTTTTAACGCCCTCATAGCAGAAAGAGTTGCGATATTGTCCCGCTCATATAAGTTTCGAGATGATGCAACACGTGAAATCGCATCATCGAACGCAAATCAGTTCGCTCGCGTTGAGCTTTGTGGCTCGTTACTTCGGAGCGAGCGACGGGAGCGAACGTACCTTGAACGAGCGACAGAAAGCTCTGAAGATGAAATTCGACGCTGTAGCTATACGTAGATTGTACTTCGATCCCACGGGTGTCGAGCAATTCGACAAAACGTCATCGTTCGACGACATGAACGCAGAGAGCAGAATTGAACATGCTTCGCGTATGCATGTACAACGTGCAGGATTGCGCGGTCGTTTATTATCTAGCCAAATTTTTGAACTTTCTCATCATGTACGCGCGTCATTTCGTTTATCCGTTGACAGAAGCCGCTTATGCTAAAAACAGCAGGTTGCTACCAAACGCTTTTGCCGTAAAATCGTTATTACAACCGTTTGCACAACTTGCACTGTTTGCAACTTGCACCGTTTCGCACAAACAAGACAATAAATTGAGTATGATCGGAGTGGTGAGAGATTCCGAATTGTGCTTTCGCGACAATAAGATAAGGATTGTGAACAGGCGAACGTTTTCGATCTCGCGACACTTGTAACGCGCGCATAAAATCTCGAAGCGTTTCAACCATTCGTGATCGTGTCCGTGCGGAGCTATCCACAAACAACGCGTCTGTTGTCCTTTCCTTTCCATCCCGATGAGCGTCGGGACGAAAACTAAAAGTGGGGGCGAGTTGAGCTCGGACAACAGACCTTTTATACAATCACCTCCCCCCCCCCCCCCCCCCCNCACGAGCATCAGACGAGCGCACCGGTCAATTCGACGTCATAGTAATCCTTGAACATTCTCAAGAACGATTATCTGTCCATTGATATGATAACAGCACCATCTTTCACGTTTAGATTGCGCTGTAGGCGCAGCCTAAACCAGGCGTAGCCAATTGGTGCGGACTTTAGCAGCCTCGACAGCGAAAGATCTGCCATTGGATCCATCCATGCTTTTCGTATAAAATTCAAAGTTGTACACCAATTGCGTGTCTTTAGGTACCCGCAGATACAGTTCGCAAGCATTTTCTTGTTTCTTCATGTACGTTGAAAAATTAGGACGTTCGTCGATTCGTGATGGTGGAATCGATCAAAAATCGCCCATGAACGAGAAGGTCGCGGTTGGCGGCGAATCGAATTTTTTCAACAGAAGAATAATATGCGCGATAACCGTTATGCGCGAGTTGTCTATAGTTTTGTAGGTCAGCGTATTTAGCTCGGAAGTGTTCGTTGCGACACGTGCGTCGACACGTTCAAGTACGTAGCTACGTCTGCGTCGAAATACGTAAACGCGAGCAAAAAAATCGATTTGACTATGCACAATGTGTTGTCTAACAACAGCGGACCTATAATGCCGTTTTTGGTTATCCATGAATGCGATATCGAACGAGAAGCAATCGAACCGTACCAATGATTGTATCTGACGTATCTTCGCAGCAGATGTACGACCATTTATGCCGTAGGACCGAACGCGCAATTCGGTAATAATCCGGTCGATGATTCGACGTAAGCCGACCATTCCATGTACGCGTTGCGTACGCGCCAAGTGTCGTCTAAAAGCATCCCGACGAAAAATATTTCTTCGGTCGTTCCGTCGTTTATAGTCGTGTTGATCACGTCTTTGAATACAAGGTCTGTTCAAAAAGTATCACGAATTTTGAATTTCCGCGGGTTACGTATATTTGATTTTCGACTTTTTTGTGGCGTTATGTTGGTACTCATGTCCCTCACTTATGCCGACAAGTTCGGCCATTTTGAATTCAGTTTATCTTTGACAGCTGTTTTGCTTGGACGTGTTTTGGCTCGTCTTCGATTTTTGCCTATTCCAAAAAATGGATCAAAGAATCTAACAAAATTAAATGCGCGGACGCATTCCGAATGTTGACTGTGGCATATGGTGAAGCTACCTTGGACCGAAGCAACGTTTATCGGTGGTACAAAATGTTCTCAGAGGGCCGAGAAGATGTGAACGACGAAGAGCGTCCGGACGCCCGAGCACGTCAACTACAGACGAAAACATTGATGAAGTGAAGAAAATAGTATTGGCCAATCGTCGAATCACCGTTAGAGAAGTTGCTGAGGATCTAAACATATTGGTTGGCTCGTGCCATTCGATTTTTACTAATGATTTGGGCATGAGACGGGTCGCCGCGAAATTTGTACCAACGCCCTTGCTCACACATCGTTGCTTGTGCGCGAATTTTTGGCCAAAAACAACACACTAATGATGCCGCAGCCACCGTATTCCCCAGACCTGGCCCCCTGTGACTTTTTCTTGTTCCCGAAACTGAAGAGGCACATGAAAGGACGACGCTACGCTACGATTGAGGAGATAAAGACGGCATCGAAGGAGGAGCTGAACAAGATCACAAAAAATGATTTTTTGAAGTGCTTCGAGGATTGGAAAAAACGTTGGCACAAGTGTATAATATCTGATGGGGATTACTTTGAAGGAGACAAAATAGATATTCATGAATAAATAACTAATTTTTGAAAAAACACAAAATTCGCGATACTTTTTGAACAGACCTCGTATATCTGGAACAATCGCGCCGCCGTATTTTACGTACGGATCGACGATCGATTTTTGTACGACCAGTCTTCCGAACTTACCGCACATAGATTCGATTTTGGACATTCGATCGATCAACAACCATGGATCAAATCTGGGCACCTTTAGCGCAATCTCCCAATATCATGATGAAAACGATGACACAAACCAAGTGCAAAAGGCACTCCGCGTCTTGTGTTCATCAATGGTAGAACTTCGGATATCAATAGGCACAATTTGTCCTTATCGCTTTTTGGCAATGTGTCTTTCGCATTCGAATTCAAAAATTTGCAATCTCGAGTGTGTTCGCTGAGCGTTCCGTTTCTGTCATACGCCAGTACCTGCTACAAATGGCGAAGATGCGCAAACGCTTTGACTTTGTTTCGAGACAGTAATGGAAGTCTCTTTACATCCGTGCGTTTGCTATTGTATGTTTTGTTTCGACGATCACGCAAGCTGCTTGTGTAGCGTAGAGCATTATTGATAATATACGTGACGTTTATCATGCAATTCATCATATTTTTATTATCGTAACCTTCTTCGAGTAGTTCCTAGTTCGAAACTAACGCGATCGATAGCGTATGCTTGACGGGAGGAAGTAAATAATTTTTGTCGTTGAAATGCATTTGTTCTAGCTCCCTCGGCGGAGGCTCGCTCGGCGGAGGCTCGTTCGGCGGAGGCTCGCTCGGCGGCATGCGGCGCTCGGATTCGCGGCGTTCTGACTCGTGGCGCTCGGACTTGCACGGTGAAACAATCTCGCTCATGTCGTTATCACCGCGAAGATGATTAATTGTTTTTCGAAATGCGAGAAAGAGACAAAAGAACAATAGAACCGTTAACAGCAGTGCGATCATCATAATCGAAACACGCTTATGTAACTAACCGTTCGAGATTCTCCGAGATTCAATAATTGAATACAGAAAGCACCGCTCGATCGTAAATCAAGCCGTGAACATTTATCACTGACGGTGTCATAGCTCCCGCGATACTACCGCCGCTATAGGCACTGTCGTTTTTTTCCACACCGCACACGGTAGAGCATTGTCGAAAGAATCGTTCGCTACCAACGACTACATTTCCACGCAATGGTGGGACGCGATGACGCATTCGAGAGTCTCGGAATCGAACGTGTCACCATACGTCGACGGAATACGAGGCGTTTTAAGAAAATAACGGGAGTTTTCGTTTTTTGAAAGAAATATTTATATAGTCGTCTACATTAATGTTGTCGCCTTCAAAATAGTTCCCATTAGATATTATGCACTTGTGCCAGCGCTTCTTCCAATTCTCGAAACACTTCTCAAACTCGATCTTTGGGATAGCCTTTAGCTCTTTCAGCGATGCGCTTTTAATGTCATCTATGCTTGTAAAACGACGGCCCTTTAAGGTTCTCTTTATTTTTGGAAATAGGAAAAATCACACGGAGCAATGTCTGGCAAATATGGAGGCTGGGGAATCGTTACAGTATTGTTTTTGGCCAAAAATTCACGAACAAACAATGAAGTGTTGTTGTGAAATTTTGCTGCCACGCGTTTCATACCTAAAACATTAGAAAAAATTTCATGGCATGAGCCAATCGATATGCCAACATCATCAGCGACTTCTCTGATTGTGATTCGGCGTTCATAACCATTTCTTTCACTTTTTCCACGTTTTCATCGGTTATTGATGTGCTGGGGCGTCCGGGGCGTTCGTCATCTTCAACGTCTTCACGGCCATCTTGGAAACGCTTATACTATTCGTAAACTCTTGTTTTACTCATAGCAGACTCACCATAGGCCTTTGTTAACATTTCACACACTTTGTTACACTTTATTTCATTTTTTACGCAAAATTTGATACAAATTCTTTGATCCATTTCTTTTAACAAACGAAAATCGCCGAGCTCATAAAAACACGTCTAACCTTAGCGGTTGCCACAGACAAAGTAAACAATGAATATAGCTGAAAATTTTATCATACTTCAGGTGCATGTATACCAACATAATAAAAAAATATTTTGACAATCGGACTCTCCAAACCCGCGAAATTTAAAAATTCCCGTTATTTTATGAACACACCTCGTACACGCGCCCACTTCCAGACTGTATTCGACTCAATCGCCACATTCGCAATCTCCCCGTTGAAAATTCAGTCTGATATCGAACGACGCGTGCTGAATCATCGAAGCGCACACATTGTCCAGTAGTATCAATCTGTCGATGGGAGATTCAACGGTTAAATTGCCTATACGATCAGTTACTGCGGGACAAACAAAATGGTAATCGCCATTTTTTCGTCAATGGATTCAAACGAGTCAAAGTGGGATCTATATGTTTGCGCCATGTTTTTCCGGTCGCTCTGTCGACGAACAAGCTACGATACACGGTGATGAGATTGCCGCCTTCTCCCGCGAAAGCGCGAGTTTGCGACATACACCGCCATGTATTTTTAGAATAAACCGCCAACGATATATATTCGTTGCAGAAAGCAGCATCCGTCGGTAGACAGTACGAACCCTCGCGACCCTGACGACCGTTCAAAAGAGCGTTCGGACGATTGTAATACTTGTATTTTACGCCGTCCGTTACCGCGCAAAAAGCGCGACAATCGACGTAGTCGTCGAATGGCGATATATACGGACCGATCGTCAGACACTCGTGCTGTCTCTGTCGTTCGTTAACGGCATCATCGTCGTTGCCATCGTAGGCGGAGCAATAACGATCGTCTTTACTTTCGAGTCGTACTGGCGGTAGAGAATCCAGTCCCACGTCCAATTTGCGTCGCAATCTAAGAACGTTGTCTCGTATTACGCTATTGCGTTTATCATCGCTAATCGCGTCACCAGAATACAACACCTTCAAGTTGCGAGTTAGCGGGGATTGTCTGGGCTTTTTGTATACGCGTATAAAAACGTCGAGAGCGAGTAACAAATTTAACATCAACACAATCGGGAGAATTACCGTGGTGGCGAAACAAAAGCGTCTTTCCGACGCCGTTGCGGTAACGTCGATCGATGAAGAGGAAAACATGAAGAGAGTAGTCGAATAAAAGAAGAGATCATAATTCAATGAAATTTATTCATTTTGTGACGTTTTGATACATCGCAGTTGTATGAACTAGATCGATGAGACGCAACATAGAATTTGTATGATCGCACGAAAATGGCGACGATCCAAATTTCGCTCTCTTATCGTCAACGTCGCGATCGTCGTCGCTGTCTCCGCATCCGTAGCAATGTTCCAGGTGATCGTTCACGGAACATCGCACACGAAGAGTCGACCGTCCGTGCAAGATGGCTTCGAATTCCGCGTCGAATTTATAATAGAACCATGAATCTTCGGTATTTAACGAATCCGCATTTCATCAAAATTTTGTTATCGCGAATTCGCGAGACGCATCAGGACACAATCTCGCTTTGTTTGCGTCGATCGACTCACAATAAAATCGAAACACCCCAATCGCTCTTCAATGCGTACAATGTTCCCGGTACGGTGCAAATTAGTTTTTTTGAGCAAGAATTTTCGCAGTAGCCGCTGCTTTACCACCAGTAACATATCTTTTCTTACCCCCGATGCCTTGTGTTTGGACGTCGTTATTTTTACGACAACAATCGCACCGCGTCGTTCGATCGTAGAATTTGAAGTGGCAGTAACAGCAGTATTTGCGACTTTCTCGAATCCACTCTCGTTACCGTCCTCGTCATCGTCGAACAAGGTTAAGAACGAAGACGCTTCGTCATTTTCGTCCTCGTCGTCATCCGTCGTCATTCGTAGGTTGTCTCATATGCTGTCGGTCATAAGGTTTTTGCCCCACGGCGCGTTTCGCGATCTTGTGCTGTTGTTTCTGCAACGTGGCGCGACGGCGACGGTTGTACCATCTTCCTCGTGACAACGTTGCGAAGGCGGCGGTGTCAAGACGGCGTCGTTTTGATTCTTCTTCGATGTCGTGTTGTTTGCACAAATCGGAACACAATCCTTACTTGGACACACTGAACATGGCGTTGACGCATTCGTTGCAGATAGCGTCATCAAGAGGATCGTTGTCGTTCAATGAACAATCGAGCTCTTCAGCCGAATATTTCTTCCAAGCGCAGGAGTTGGACGTCGCCGTTGGATATCACACTTGCAGATTCTTCAGCATGAACTTGTCCGTGGTAAAATTGCACGATAACCGAAATCGCGCAATCTAGCGAACGCCTTGTTTCTCGCGTGATTTACATTCACGTTAGCCGCATAACACAAGTAATTGAACACGTCTCTGGAATGTCTCTTTCGAACGTGACCGCAGCACAATTTTTGTTCAAATTATTTGAGATCGATACACATTCCCGCAAAAATACGATTCTTTACGTCGCGAGGGAGGTCTTGTACAATTGTAACAAAGACAAAGGCACCAAGTCGTGCACGGAACGCTTTGCGCGGGAAGCGTTGTTGAAGAAACAGGTTTTTCGCAACAACTGGTTGTCGCTGTCATCATCGGTGACCGTCATCGTCGACATTGTTTCAGTCAACACTCGACGTTCTTTGTCATTCGATCTGGCACTACCACCGACGGCGTCACCGCCGCCGTTCTTAGCTGTGGTAGCGGCGATAATATTGGCCGCGGTGGAGGAGTACATTCCTCCTCTCCCTTCCTCGTTGCCCGATAGTTCCGGTAGTGCGAATTCGAATTCATTGTCGAAAGCAGCCATTTCGTTCTCGTTCGCACGTACTTTCTCTTTCTTCTTTTCCTTCTTCTCGGTCGAAAGTATTTCTCACGATTAACGGTTATGCGCAAATCTCGTCTCTTATAAAGCAGCGCTACGACTCTTGTTTATTTTGATCCGTTGTTACCGTCGACGAGTTGGAACGAAACGCGATACACATTGTCCAGACGATTGTAGATCCGAAGAAAATCGGTTTTGACGCGTTCTCTCATTCTAGTAACGACCTCTTGAGCGGTCGCGCGAGTCACTCCGTTGCCCACATTGTCGAGAAACTCTCGAAGAAACGTCATGAGAGATTGTTCCGTCATCGGAACGCTATGATCGTGAACGATGCGGTACTTTCTGCGAAGCCATTGATACGGATCGATCATCATGTGCAGATTCTTCGCGTCGGTTTACATGACGCGCGTCAACTTGGACATAACGAACGGAGTGCGATCTCGTTCCGTGGTGCGATAAAACGCCGAAGTCAACAATTAAACAAGCACTTCGTTGTTCGCGAAGATCAATGAGCCGTCGCGACCGTCGTTGGCCATGCGTATCGAAGCTTTGCCCAATCCGTAAAACCAGCTCTTTCGCTAGAATTGCAATCGATCCATTCGTTCGCGCAATCTGCGATTCTTCGCGGAAGCCGTTGCGTCGTTGTCGCCGTTGTAATAATTTTCGTAATAATTCGCCATTCGACGACAACATACCTACATATTAACCGAGAGCGCATCTATCGCTACGTATCTCACTTCATTGTAGACAGCCATGTCAACAGCGTAATGCTCCAACATCAGAAACATTACAACGCGAAAAACGTCAAAGTTTACACCTTGGGCGTAGCAATTGTTTCCTATCTGACGAGATAGGCTCGGCGTCGAATGATGATCCGTGAAATCATGTCTGCAATCGAACTCGGTCGATTGTAGAGCCTTGAAGCGATGCACCATGCGCACGACGTACTTCAGGCGAGTCACCACTCCGGCGTCGCTTCACATGTTTATCGACTTGTTCACGGTCATCAGAATTTTCGATAGATTCGTGAAAGCTTGCGCGTTTTGATCGAAGGAGCAACGACTACTTATCGGAATTTTGGATATCATCAATTGCTTCAAAAGTTCAGCGTTCACACGTTCCGGCTCGTCACATTGACACATATGGGAACTCATCATGCTCTGAATATCCGTGTTCACTTCGTCACGGACGCCGTATCGCAGAATAGCATTGCTGATCATACCGGTCACTTGGCACGAAAAAATCGCGCGTAGAACCTCGTGCGCAAATTCGCTTTTTCCGCTGTCGCTGGATCCTTGAAACAACAAAACGCTTTTCAAAAATTGGCCAGGATATCGCACAGCAGTGATGTATTCCAACAAAAATATCACTACACCGCGATTTCCATTCGCAATGATGTGCAAAGTCATCACAGCGGTGTTGATCATCACTCCGATGTTGTTCGGTAAATGATCGTTTGGATACATAGTCTTTGACACGTAAGCGTTCAGTCCTTTGGCAAGAGCATCGGTGTCGTGCAAATGAATGTTCATCTCCGGAAACAGGGCGATCAATCGTTCGTGACATTCCGTCGAATCGAGCGTAAGCAGTATGAACCAATTACCGGTCGCTTCACGGTGATTTTCCTCTCTAACCCCGATCGTCTCAACACCGTTACCACCAGTTCCGAACAATTTCGCGCGTTTCCTTTTAAGCACAAGCAGAAACATATACAGACAGACGATGTTGATTATTTTGGTGTCGTACAAACCAAGTGTTAGTTTACCGTCGGAACTCATCGCTTCGCCGGACAACCATTCGTCCAGCTCGTGAGACGACAAATACTTTCACATCGATTCGGCGTTCGCGAAAAGATTAGATTCGTTCGCGGCGGCGGCGTTGGTGGTGTTTTTTTTCGAGAGATCGCTCGCTCGCGAAACAAAACAGCGGCGTTTGTCATCATCGTCATAGCAACCGTACGATTGTTAGTATCTGAGATTGTTCAAAGGTACGTTCATCAAGTCACTCATTTTGAGACCGCGTTCGATAATATCGTCCAGAAAACGCTCCATATCGGTGCAAAATTTACGACGTTTCGCGGAAAACGTCGGCTGTGATGTCGCCGAAGGAGTTTCGGCGACGGCGGCATCGACGGCGATTTGAAATTTTCTCCGACCTAAAAAATTTTTTGTCGAGGAGTAAATGTCGACGTGATCGCGACAAAATTCTCCATCATTCATACATCTGTCTTGACAGGCCAAAGGAGCGTACAGCATCCTTTGAACGTTTCCGCCGCTTTTCGTCAGAACGTCCATCAGATGATACACGGAGTCTTGCTGTCTGAGCAATTATCTGTCACACGAATTAGCCAAATTGATCATTGCGACCACGAAACGACGAGATTCAAGATGAGAATCCAATATGATTTTTGCATCCTGGGCACGCAGCACGTTCGGAAAAACCGTGATCAGATCCAACGTTTGATAAACGAATCGCGATTTTTACTCGGTGCCGATCAAAGAGGAAGCACACTTTTTGAACATTTCAGAATTCGGTCGATACGTCGGAGCTCCCAGCGTTGTTGTTTTCTTTAATGATAATAATGACGATTCGATAGCTATTATTGTTGTAACATCGTTCGAAACACGGTCTACGCGTCTCTCGAGGCGAACGTTCTGTTTCGCAAATTCGTACTTGCGTATGATTTTCGAAGCGCTGGTTCATTCTTGCTGAGACATCACGTCGGAATAGAGATAATGATTTAAGCAGTCGCGCAAACCCGCGATTTCGAGAAAAACCGACACGAGATCGAGTATGCGTAGAACATACGACTCTACTCTGCAATAGCGAGTTTCGCGGAAGCAATATTCCATTGGTGGATTCGTATCGTCGTAGTCCACCGTAAGCATGCGCGCGACCACCGGTGTGCTCTACTCGAAACGATTGAACAGAAGATTCAACATGCACCTGGAACTTGTACTGTTAACGTAACTAATTAATTTCGTCAGAGTTAAGTCGGAATTGTACGACGTTGGATCTTTGGAACCACCGCCACCGCTCGATTTTCCAGACGATCCCCCGTTCACGCCTACGTCCGCACTGGAATGTTGCTGTCGGGCGATCTTGCATTTACTGGCTATATCCCTCGTTATTTTGAACAAAGCTTGCTTCAGCGTAACTTGCGGATTGGAAACGGTCACACCGCGCGAAAATTTTTTTCGTTTTTTGTTTTCCGTCGCCACCACCGTTGGAAACGCGATTTCGTCGTCGCTTCTGTTACCACCGTCGATGGCAATGGTGCTCCAGGCTTCCATTCCGACGCGATCGTCTGGCTCTTGGCCGCTGTTCCTGTTGAAGAGTTTAACCGTCTCGTTGGCTGCGTTCGATATTTTATTTGCCAAAGACTCCAGGAATTGCTTCTCGTTGCGTACGGCCGCGACGCAATTCGTGGCCTGATCTATGTAATTCACACCGTCGTAACACCAGTGCACCATATTGTCCAAGACGAAATTGTCGCTATTGTCGATGAGAAAACGACAAACGGTGTTAACTGTGATACTATCCTCATTCTCTTCGTTTCCTCCTCCGTTTCTTATGTTTTGCATGGCGAATTCGCACTTGGTGGAAAAAAAATCCGGACAGTCAAACAACAAGCCGTACAAATGATCGAAATGCGTTACGGATCCGTCTGCTCGAGCGACGAAAGGCAGGCCTGTGGTCTCAACATTCTCTAGAACGGAATGTACGGCGCGCCGTGCCAACAAAGAATACCGAAACATTTTGGTCAAATACATTCCGCTGGTAATAACGAGACTATTGCCATCACCGAGTTTCTGATAACTATGCAGTACGTAACGAGTTTGAACCGAGAACAGTAGAGGAGTAAGGCCGATTCTAGCACAGTTGTAGCTATTTTACCGACCGAGAAGGACCCTGCAAAGGCCGGTTGGCGCTGTTTTACCGACCGAATAGGACCCTGCAGCGGTCGCTACCCTCCTCCGACAGTCGGTATACTCTTGTCCTCGCGAAGTTCTGCACCCCTCCACCCTCCTTCCCTCCGATCGCGACGACCCGTGGTAGTCGCCCGCGAAGGTCCGCACCCACCTTCCCCCGCAGCGGTCCGATCGGTACCCCCTCCAGCGGCCTGTTCGCGACGACCCAAGTTCACCCACCACCCAGCGCACTCGCCCCTATATCGCGTTTACTTACATTTAAAAGGGGGAATGTAGGGAAAAGGTAAGGGGGAAGATATTAAGTTAAGAAATTTTTTACGATCAAAAAAATAGTTTATTATTATGAGTCCTGACGTACACACCAGATGTCAATCACTCTCGATGGGCCTCGGGATTCATAGCCTGATAAAAACGCAAGTCAGTAAACCTAGATAAAACGAATTGATACTACGTAATCCCTAGAAACATGATGCATCCAGATACCGAATACATCACAGAAACAACTTAATCACCAAGATAACACGACGGAAATTAAAGCTATTATCTTTGTATCAGAAACCAACACACATACTGCTCCTTTTATTCCCCTGAACTATGTAGCCAGAAAATATTAGTAATACAAATAAGTTTCCGCCGCTTTTAAAAGATGGCTCCACCGACAAGATTACTTTAAAATCGTCAGATGTAAAACATCATACAGAAAGTTTGGACACCTGGCAACAACATAACCTTAAAATACTATTCATTTTTTATTGGCAGTATACATTTTTTTCGTTCGAAAATCTCGAGTTTTGTACCGAATAAGCGTCACTTGCGGGAAGTTTTGATTTATTTCTTTCATCTAAAGAAATCTGCTGCTGAGGCACATCGGTCCCTTGTAGAAGTTTACGGTGATGCTGCTTTAAGTGAGAGAAGTTATCGTGAGTGGTTTCAAAAGTTTAAAAACGGCGAGTTTGACGTAGAAGATAAAGAACGCGAAGGAAGGCCAGTAAAGTTTGAAGACACTGAGTTAGAGGCATTATTGGACCAAGACTCATGCCAAACTCAAGAGCAGCTCGCAGAAAACTTGGGAGTGACTCAACAAGCGATTGCAAATCGTTTCAAGACCATTGGTATGGTATAAAAGCAAGAAAATTGGGTTCCGCATGAACTCAAATCCAGAGACGTCGAACGCCGTCTTTGCACGTGCGAACAACTTCTCCAAAGACAAAATCAGAAGGGTTTTTTGCATCGAATAGTGACGAGGGATGAAAAGTGGATCCACTACGGCAATCCAAAGCGTAGGAAATCGTGGGATAAGCCCGGCCATGCACCAACTTCAACGACCAAACCGAATATTCATGGCAAGAAGCTAATGTTGTACATCTGGTGGGATCAGCTCGGAGTAATCTATTACGAGCTACCCCAGCCTAACAAAACTATGACTGGAAAACGTTATCAACAGCAACTGATGCAATTAAACCAAGAATTGAAGCTTAATCGCCTCCAATATGCCAAAAGACATGACAAAGTGATTTTTCAGCACAACAACGCTCGGCCACATGTTGCAAAAGTCGTCAAGGATACTTTGGAAGCTTTACAATGGGATGTCTTACCTCACCCGCCGTATTCACCAGACATTACTCCTTCGGACTACCACTTGTTCCGGTCGATGGCTCACGCCCTGGTCGAGCAGCACTTCACTTCTTACGAAAAAGCCAAAAATTGGGTTGAATCATGGGTAGCCTCAAAAGATGGAGAGTTTTCTCGACGTGGCATCCGAATGCTGCCAGAAAGATGGCAAAAAGTAGTAGCTAGTGACGGACAATATTTTGAATAAAATATAACGTATATTTTTTTTACAATATATTGATAAGTTTTATTAAAAAAACGGCGGAAATTTATTTGTATTACCAATATTTCCATTCTCCACCTACTCCGTTTTCCCGGATGGGTCGGCGATATCCTCAGACTCTATCACCTGCCATATTTTTTTTTATCAACTTCCTCTTTATATCAAAACCCCTTTTTATAATAACACCTCTCCTCTGACGAAGTCGAATAGGGCCCTGCAGCGGTCGGTACCTGCCTATCGCGTTCACTTACATCTAAAAGGGGGAATGTAGGGAAAAATTAATAGGGAGGATATTAAGTTAAAAAATCTTTTACGATCAAAAAATAGTTTATTATTATTCATCAAGAGCATTTCGACCACCAGTTGAAAATTTTAAATACATTTTGCAACGTGCAGTGTTTTCCATGTTTCTCGCATCGGTATGTATTACTTGAATCAAGTCCTTGTAAAAAAGTTATATCTTCATACTCTGCATCTATTGTTTCAATGATTAAATGTCTCCGCATGTCATCGCTGAGAATATCCCGCAACCATCGCCGTTTTTCAAGTCCTTTGACGTATACTAGTGAATGTTTCTCATCGCCATTTTCTTCCATCGCATAGCGTAGGGCCTTCCTGATTAGTCGCGTAACTGCACAATATGTTATACATCCATCCGCCCATAATAATCCATGATGATTAGCGGTCAACAATGAAACTTGAAACTGTTCAGATCGTTTGAGAAGATTCTACGGATAAGGCGATCTAAAGATATAGTGACAGAGAATAGTGCCATTTCTCAATATCGCTACTTCCTTCACGATAAATATTCTCCCGACGGTGAATACTTGCATGTCCACAAATGTCGGCACGTTCATAATGAAATATTCTTCTACACTGATTTGAGAAGAATGTTGTGTATAGCACTCTTTTTCTGCTTTTTATTCCTTTCTCATACCGTTCTGTTAGTTGAGTTTGCGCACTATGTTGGTTAGTGGACTGTATTCAACTACGCGATCATGTAGGATGAGACAGTATGCGGTAGTATTCACCGGTATGTTCTCTTTACATTCAAATTCTATTCGCACATCCACAGTGGCACTCTTGATTGATTTATTTTGACGCGAAAAATCGATAACAACGAAAAGACCTCACCGCAGAAAATCATCAGTTGTTAACCATACATCAGCACTGTTGTATCTATAGTACGATGTACGAAAACGTTTATACATATCGTAAAGTATTGCGTATCTTCT